>NC_086126.1:2693009-2785509 GCF_963921235.1 Mobula hypostoma | reverse complement strand
GGGGGGTCCCGGGGAGTGTGTCGGTACTTACAGGGGTCCCGGGGAGTGTGTCTGTATTTACAGGGGTCCCGGGGAGTGTGTCAGTATTTACAGGGGTCCCGGGGAGTGTGTCAGTATTTACAGGGCGTCCCAGGGAGTGTGTCTGTATTTACAGGGGGTCCCGGGGAGTGTGTCAGTATTTACAGGGGTCCCGGGGAGTGTGTCTGTATTTACAGGGGGGTCACAGGGAGTGTGTCTGTATTTACAGGGGGTCCCGGGGAGTGTGTCAGTATTTACAGGGGTCCCGGGGAGTGTGTCAGTATTTACAGGGGTCCCGGGGAGTGTGTCAGTATTTACAGGGGGTCCCGGGGAGTGTGTCAGTATTTACAGGGGGTCCCGGGGAGTGTGTCAGTATTTACAGGGGTCCCAGGGAGTGTGTCTGTATTTACAGGGGTCCCGGGGAGTGTGTCTGTATTTACAGGGGGTCCTGGGGAGTGTGTCTGTATTTACAGGGGGGTCCCGGGGAGTGTGTCTGTATTTACAGGGGGGTCCCGGGGAGTGTGTCTGTATTTACAGGGGGGTCCCGGGGAGTGTGTCTGTATTTACAGGGGGTCCCAGGGAGTATGTCAGTATTTTCACCGATCCCAGAGTGTGTCGGTATTTACTGGGGGTGGTGGGTGTGAGTGCCCTGGGGATTGTGTCGGTGCCTACAGGTGTCCCTGCCTTGTGCGTCTGTAACTATGGGGTGTGTCGGCAAGTTTGTCTATTTCTGTGCGGAGGGGTGGTGAGACACTGCAGTGGGTGTGTTGGCATCTGCTGGTGATCTCGGTGAGTTTGTCGGTATTCGTTGGTGGTGCTGGCGAGTGTGGGACCTGTTTTCACTTTGATACAAAGAGTCTTTTTCTGTTGATCAGTGTCAGAAGTTCTGTTGACCTGCTGAGTTTCTGCAGCATCCTGTGCCTTGCTGGCAATAGGGCCAGACTCTCCGGCCTCTCCTTATCACCCCGTGCCCTAGGGTCCACCTTTTAACCTTCTCCGCGCCCTCTCCAGCCTCAGCCCGTGCTGGAGGTCTGGACCTGGGCTGGGAGGCCTGCTTGTGTGTGAGAGAGGGAGCGGCTGTTGTCCCGTCCTGCAGCGGCCGTGGCGTGTCCTGTTCGGTTGAACGCCGTGGACGCGCCGGGGCGGCGGTGCTTGTGGGCTGGCCCCGGGGCGTGCTGGTGGTTGACGCAAGCGACACACTTCGCTGTGCGATTCGATGTTTGTGATGGCGCTGGTGCTGCCCACGACTGCTTATTGGCATTGGGTGTTTGACGGCCCTCTTCCAATGGGTTCTGTTGGGTTCCTTTGCTTCGTGGCTGCCTGCAAGGGGATGAAACTGAAGGTTGTGTACTTTGATGAACTTTGAACTTTGATATTCATGTCATTATCTCCTTCTGTGGTCAGAATTGCACACAGTACCTCAAAGTCAAAGGAAATTTATTACCAAAGTACATACACACCCAGATGCAACTTTAGTAGATACTTTCAGTTCCCAGTAAAGTGGCCATTGAGAGTATGTTCGTGGTCTGCTGTAGCCCATCCACTTCAAGGTCCGGTGCGTTGTGCATTCAGAGATGCTCTTCTGCACACCACTGTTGTAACGTGTGGTTATTTGAGTTACTGTCACCTTCCTGTCAGCTTGAACCAGTCTGGCCATTCTCCTCTGACCTCTCTCATTAACAAGGCGTTTTCGCCCACAAAACTGCTGCTCACCGGATGTTTTAAATTTGTTTCCCACACCATTCTCTGTTAAACTCTGGAGACTGCTGTGGGTGAAAATCCGACAATCCCAGGAGATCAGCGGTCTCCAGGATCCTCAAACCACCCCGTCTGGCACCGACAATCAATCCACGGTCAAAGTCATTTTGATCACATTTCTTTCCCCGTTCTGATGTTTGGTCTGAACAGCAACTGAACCTCGTGACCATGTCTGCGTGCTTTTAACCTTTGAGTTGCTGCTACGTGATTGGCTGATTAGATATTTGCATTAACGAGCAGGCGTGCAGGTGTCCCTCATTGAGTGGCTACCGAGTGTATGTCATGAAATTTGTTGTTTTGTGACAGCAGTGCAGTGTAATACATACAATATACTATTAATCATAATCATATAGATTAACAAATTAAAAAGTATTGAAAAAAAAAGCAGAAAGCAGTGTTCATGGGCTCAACCTCCATTCAGAAATTGGATGGCAGAGGGGAAGGAGCTGTTCCTGAATCACTGAGTGTGTGTCTTCAGGCTCCTGTACCTCCTCCCTGATGGTAGCAATGAGAAGAGGGCATGTCCTGGGTGATGGGGGTCCTTAGTGACGGACGCTGCCTTTCTGAGGCATCGCTCCTTGAAGATGTCCTGGATACTATGGAGGCTGGTGCCCGTGATGGAGCTGACTGAGTTTACAACTCTCTGCAGCTTATTTCAATCCTGTGCAGTAGCCCCCCAATACCAGACGGTGATGCAACCAGTCAGAATGCCTTCCACGGTACATCTGCAAAAATTTGCGAGTGTCTTTGGTGACAGACCAAATGTCCTCAAACTCCTGAAGAAACAGCCGCTGTCAGGCCTTCTTTGTAGCTGCATCGGTATGCTGGGTCCAGGGTGGATCCTTGGAGAGATTGACTCCCTGAAACTACAAATTGCTCACTCTCTCCACCTCTGATCCCTGTATGAGGACTGGTGTGTGTTCACTCACCTTACCTTTCCTGAAGTCCGTGATCAGCTCTTTGGTGTTACTGACGCTGAGTGCCAGGTTGTTGCTGCGACACCTCTCCTCCAGCTGATCTGTCTCGCTCCTGTACGCCCTCCCGTTGTCTCTTGGTCGGTGTGCGTTGGCGTGGTTGCATCTTCATCTCATCTCAGTGAGCTAAAATGGTTTCAGCCTCCTGCTGCGCAAAAGGGAAGTTGCACTCTCCAAAGACGCTCTTGCTTGGACCGACTGCTCACGGTCTGCGAACCGTCCTCGCCTGGGCATTGTTAACCGTCGCCTCGCCCCCAACGTCCACACCGGGCCACCAGCTGCATGGGGTCGAGCAGTCTCAGCCAGCGCTGCCGTCGTCCAGCACGAGTGGGGACCCATCCCGTGGATTACTCAGCCTCGTGCCTTGACGGCTACCTACAGCTTACCCCGTCGCCTTTCATATCCTTGCCGGGAATTCAGTCAGGCTTGCTTGAAGAAACCTCTGTTCAGTTACCATCGGCACCAGAGGAGCCAACACACTCAACCACAACGACATTACCTTCAAGAATGCCTGCCGTTCCATCCCTGGGCCACATTTTGGGAAGTCCGATCATCTGACTGTCCTCCTGCTCCCCGCGCACAGGCAGAGGCGAAAGAGATGAGGACAACTGAGGGGTGTTCGCGGGAATCCTTCAATTCGGCGGTTCGAGGGCTGCTCAGAGGATCTGAATGAATATGCGTCAGGCTTCGTAAAGACTGTCGCAGACAAGTGTGTCCCCGCAAAATCGTTCAGAGCCTTCCTCAGCTGGAAGCCCTGGGAGAGACAAACCGGGGGATCCACAATCTGCTGCGGGCCAGGCCAGCGGCGTTCAGGTCTCCGGAAAGCCACCTCACGCGCCAAGTGGCAGCTCTGGACCAAACTTGAATCGCTGAAGGGCGCTCGACAGCTGTGGCATGGTTTGAATGCTGCCTCCTTCAGAGCAGAGTCAAAGTTCAAAGACAATTTATTATCAAAGTGCATATCTGCCACCATGGCAGCCCCTGCCATTCATTTTCTTGCGGGCATACTCAATAAATACCTAACAGGAGAAATAACCGTAATGGGATCAATGAAAGACTGCAGTGACTTGGCTGTTCAAGGAGCTTGCGAAGACAACAAACTGTGCAGTTACAAAAGAGAGAGAGAATAATAAATAACTAACCAATAAATATCGAGAACTTGAGATGAAGCAAAGCTTGAAAGTGAGTCCATAGGTTTTGGGAACATTTCAGTAACGGGGCAAGTGAAGTTGAGTGAGGTTATCCCCTTTGGTTCAAGAGCCTGATGGTTGAGGGGTAACAACTGTTCCTGAACCTGGTGGTGTGAGTCCTGGGGCTCCTGCACCTCCTTCCTGATGGGAATAGTGAGAAGAGAGCATGTCCTGGGTGGCGGGGGTCCCTGATGACGGATGCTGCTTTCCTGCGACAATGTTTCATGTAGACGTGCTCAATGGCGGGGAGGGCTTTACCCGTGATGGACTGGGCCGCATCCACCACGTTTTGTAGGATTTTCCATTTAAGAGTGTTGGTGTTTCCATCCCAGGCTGTGATGCAGCCAACCAATACACTCTTTACTTTACATCTATAGAAGGTTGCCAAAGTTTTAGATATCATGCTGAGCCTTTGCCAGCTCCTAAGGAAGTAGAGGTGCTTCAGAACAGCACTTGCGTGCTGGGCCCAGGACGGGTCTTCCGAAGTAACACTGAGAAGCTTAAAGTTTAGACCCTCTCCACCTCAGACCTTCGAATGAAGGCCTCTGGTTTCCTCCTCCTGAAGTCAGTAGTCATTTGACATGGAGTGAGAGGTTGTCGTCATGGCACCACTGAGTCCGATGTTCCAGAGGTGCACATGACGACAAGGTTTTGCTCCGAGGTGAGATCGATGCCTTTTATGCTTGCTTTGGCTGACAGAACACGGAGGCACCCTCATGAACTCCCACAGCCCCGGTGACCCTGTGTCTGAAGCCGATAAGGCAGTGTTGTTCAGGGGGCGAACCCCCGGAAAGCTTCCGGCCCAGACGGGGTACCTGGCCGAGTACTAAAGACCTGTGCTGGTTCGACCGGCTGGTGTGTCCACTGACATCTTTAACCTCTCACCTCGGCAGTCTGAGTTTCCCACCTGCTTCGAGCAGGCTTCAGTTATACCCGTGCCCAAGAAGATGGTGACCTGCCTCAACGACTATCGTCCAGTAGCACTTAACATCCACAGTGATGAAGTGTTTTGAGGGGTTGGTGTTGAAACATATCAACTCCTGCCTGAGAAGCGACTTGGATCCGTTCCAATTTGCCTATCGTCGCAACAGGTCCTCAGCAGATGCCACCTCAACCCTGGAACATCTGGACAGCAAAGGTGCATACGTCAGGATGCTCTTTATTGACTACAGCTCAACATTCAATACCATCATCCCCTCAAAACTAATCAATAAGCTCCACGACTTTGGCCTCAACACCCCTTTGTGCAACTGGACCCTCGATTCCCTCACTTGCAGACCTCACTCAGCTCAGATTGGCAACAACACCTCCATGATCTCCATCAGTATGGGTGCACCACAAGGCTGTGTGCCTCGCCCCCTGCTCTACTCACTTTACATTTATGTCTGTGTGGCTAAGCACAGCTCCAATATCACATTCAGCTTTGCTGACGACACCACTGTCGTTGGCCGAATCGAAGGTGGTGATGAATCAGCACACAGGAGGGAGACTGGAAATCTGGCTGAGCGGTTCCACAACAACAGCCCCTCACTCAACGTCAGCAAGGCCAGGGAGCTGATTGTAGACCTCAGGAGGAGGAAACCAGAGGCCCATGGAGAGGGTCAGAACGTTAAGTGGTATCATTTTGGAGGACCAGGCCCGGCGTGTAAGGGCCGTTATTAAGTAGGCTCGATGGCGCCTCTACTTCCTTAGAAGTTTGCAAAGATTCGCCCTGACGTCTAAAACTTTGAAAGACTACAACGGTTGCAACATTGAGAGAATCCTGTCCAGTTGCATCATAGCCTGGTCTGGAAACACCAATGTAATTAATGCATCTTAACCGAAACAAAAGGTAGTGGATATGGCCCAGTCCATCACGAGTAAGACCCCCCGCCCTCCCATCATCGAACATATTTACAAGGAGCATTGTCGCAGGAAAGCAGCATCCGTCATCAAAGACCCCCCCCCCCCCGGCCCTTCCACCAGCTAGGCCATGCTCCCTTCTGCAGGAGGTACAGGAGCCTCAGGACTCACACCCACAGGTTCAGGAACAGTTATTGCCCCTCAACCATCAGGTAGAAGGTACAGGAACCTCAGGACTCACACCCACAGGTTCAGGAACAGTTATTACCCCTCAACCATCAGGCAGGAGGTACAGGAGCCTCAGGACCCACACCACCAGGTTCAGGAACAGTTATTACCCCTCAACCATCAGGCAGGAGGTACAGGAGCCTCAGGACCCACACCGCCAGGTTCAGGAACGGTTATTACCCCTCAACTATCAGGAAGGAGGTACAGGAGCCTCAGGACCCACACCACCAGGTTCAGGAACAGTTATTACCCCTCAACCATCAGGTAGAAGGTACAGGAGCCTCAGGACTCACACCACCAGGTTCAGGAACAGTTATTACCCCTCAACCATCAGGAAGGAGGTACAGGAGCCTCAGGACCCACACCCACAGGTTCAGGAACAGTTATTACCCCTCAACCATCAGGTAGAAGGTACAGGAGCCTTGAGACCCACACCACCAGGTTCAGAAACAGTTATTACCCCTCAACTATCCAGCTCCTAAACCGGTGTGGGTAACTTCACTCAGCCCAACACTGAACTGATTCCACAACCTACAGACTCACTTTCAAGGTCTGTACAACTTGAGTTCTCGGTATTATTTATTTATTGATTTATTTACAAATAATATCTTTTCTTGTATTTACACAGTTTGTCTTTTGCACGTCGGTTGTTTGTCAGTGTTTGTGAGTAGCTTTTCACTGATTCTATTGTATTTCTTTGTTCTACTGTGAATGCCTGCAAGAAAATGAACCTCTGGGTCTGATATGGTGACATATACATACTTTAACAAGAAACTTACTTTGAACTTCTTACAGGGTTGAATAATCTCAAACCTCAGCATGTTTCAGAGTGGAGAGCCCTTGTAGAATTCTATTTTATTTAGAAATATGGCATAAGACCATAAGAATTAGGATCAGATTTAGGCCATTCAGCCCATCGAGTCTGTTCCGCAACTCCACGGCTGCTCCCGGATCCCACTCGACCCCACGCACCTACCTTCTGATCCTCTGATGCCCCAACCGATCAGGAAATGATCAGCTTCCACCCTAAGTATACACACGGACTTGGCCTCCACTGCAGTCTGTGGCAGAGTATTCCACAGATTTACTGCCCTCTGGCCAAAAAAATTCCTCCCTTACCTCTGTTCTAAAAGGTCGCCCCTCAATTTCGAGGCTGTGCCCTCTAGTTCTGGATACCCCCACCACAGGAAACATCCTCTCCACATCCACCCTGTCTAGTCCTTTCAATATTCAGTAGATCCTCCATATGAATATGAATCCAAACACCCAATTAATTACTGCGTCCGGTGCTCCCGAAGTGGCCTTTTATATATTGGTGAGACCCGACGCAGACTGGGAGACCGCTTTGCTGAACATCAACGCTCAGTCTGCCAGAGAAAGCAGGATCTCCCAGTGGCCACACATTTTAATTCCACATCCCATTCCCATTCTGACATGTCTGTCCACGGCCTCCTCTACTGTGGAGATGAAGCCACACTCAGGTTGGAGGAACAACACCTTATATTCCATCTGGGTAGCCTCCAACCTGATGGCATGAACATCGACTTCTCTAACTTCTGCTAAGGCCCCACCTCCCCCTCGTACCCCATCTGTTACTCATTTTTATGCACACATTCTTTCTCTCACTCTCCTTTTTCTCCCTCTGTCCCTCTGAATTTACCTTTTGCCCATCCTCTGGGTCACCCCGCCCCCTCGTCTTTCTTCCCGGACCTCCTGTCCCATGATCCTCTCGTATCCCCTTTTGCCTATCACCTGTCCAGCTCTCGGCTCTATCCCTCCCCCTCCTGTCTTCTCCTATCATTTTGGATCTCCCCCTCCCCCTCTAACTTTCAAATCCCTTACTCACTCTTCCTTCAGTTAGTTCTGACGAAGGGTCTCGGCCTGAAACGTCAACTGTACCTCTTCCTGGAGATGCTGCCTGGCCTGCTGCGTTCACCAGCAACTTTGATGTGTGTTGCTTGAATTTCCAGCAGCTGCAGAATTCCTGTTGTTTACCCAATTAATTGGTCACTAGGAGGTTTATTGTGACCAATTAAACCCTACTTCTTTGGAATGTGGGGGGACAGCAGAGCACCCGGAGGAAACTGGTCATGAAGAGAAGATCCAAACTTCGAGAGGTGTGTGATGGAGATTATTCTCCCACCATGTTCAAAGGAATTTCATGAAAATGATTCCGGGATTGAAAGGCTTGTTATATGAGGAATGTTTGATGGTTCTGGGCCTGTACTCACTGGAGTTTAAAAGAATGAGGGGTGATCTGATTGAAACCTATCGAATGGTGAAAGGCCTCGACAGAATGCATGTGGAGAGGATGTTTCCCATGGTGGGGGAGTTTAGGACCAGAGGACACAGTTAGAGTGGATGTGGAGAGGATGTTTCCTATAGTGGGGGAGTCTAGGACCAGAGGACACAGATAGAGTGGATGTGGAGAGGATGTTTCCTATAGTGGGGGAGTCTGGGACCAGAGGACACAGATAGAGTGGATGTGGAGAGGATGTTTCCTATAGTGGGGGAGTCTAGGACCAGAGAACACAGATAGAGTGGATGCGGAGAGGATGTTTCCTATAGTGGGGGAGTCTGGGACCAGAGGGCACAGATAGAGTGGACGTGGAGAGGATGTTTCCTATGGTGGGGGAGTCTAGGACCAGAGAGCACAGATAGAGTGGATGAAAGGATGTTTCCAATGTTGGGGAGTTTAGGACCAGAGGGCACAGCCTCAGAATTGAGAGGCTTCTGTTTAGACTGGAAATGAGGAGGAATTTCTTTAGCCAGAGAGTGGTGAATCCGGGGAGTTCGTTGCCATGGGCAACTGTGGAGGCAAAGTCGGTGGGTCAATTTCAGGCAGAAGTTGATAGGTTCAAGATTAGTCAGGGCACGAAGGGATAGGGGGAGAAGGCAGGAGATTGGGGCTGAGAGGGGAAATGGATCAGTCATGATGAAATGACAGAGCAGGCTCTGGGCCTACTTCTGCTCCTATACCTTGTGGTAGTTTGGACAATGGTGGGATTTGAACCTGGGCTGTTTTTGCTGTAGTAGTGTGCACTACTGTGCCACACCCTGCAATCCTCCAATTCCAGTCTCATGACCAACTCCTCCGACCCACTCCCTTCACCTCTCGCCACACCCTTCCTCACTCCTGAGCCTGGGAATTTCTTCCAGAAACTTCCTTCGCCTCCCAACCCTCCCGTGTTGCAGTTTCTCTCGGCCGCACCTTGCTTCACACCCCTGGCAAGGACTGCGGGGCTTTTTAAAATTCCCATACAGTTTGTGAGCCGGTTAAGCAAACTGCTGAATCTCATCTGAAATAAAATTTCCCTAACCGAGCCTGTGTAAACGTGGACGTGCCAATCAGCCAGAGGAAACTCATGTCCTGTGAGGAGTTTGTATGTTCTCCCTGTGAGCACGTGGCTGTGCCCCTGGATCTCCACTTCCCTCCCACGTACCAAAGACGTGTGGGTGAAGTGGGTGTGCGACACAGCGGAGTGCCCTTTGCATGGAGCTGGTCGTTGATACTTGTGGCACAGCTCGCTCTGTGCGTCAATGTTCGACGCACACGTGACGAGTCATCTTCAGTTCAACATTTACACAGTGACTCTCACCCTGAGTAAACAGTGTCTTTGCATAGTTGAACAATGACCCTCACCTGGAAATAAATGGTGACACTCTACAGTCACAGTGAAAGACAGTCTCTGAAATGAACAGTGACTCTGTACAGTTACACAATGACCCTCACCCTGAATAAACAGTCACTCTGTACAGTTACACAGTGAGTGACTCTCACCCTGAATAAACAGTGATTCTGTACAGTTACACAGTGAGTGACCCTCACCCTGAATAAACAGTGACTCTGTACAGTTACACAGAGACCCTCACCCTGAATAAACAGTGACTCTGTACAGTTACACAGTGACCCTCACCCTGAATAAACAGTGACTCTGTACAGTTACACAGTGAGTGACCCTCACCCTGAATAAACAGTGACTCTGTACAGTTACACAGTGAGTGACCCTCACCCTGAATAAACAGTGACTCTGTACAGTTACACAGTGACCCTCACCCTGAATATACAGTGACTCTGTACAGTTACACAGTGACCCTCACCCTGAATAAACAGTGACTCTGTACAGTTACACAGTGACCCTCACCCTGAATGAACAGTGACTCTGTACAGTTACACAGTGACCCTCACCCTGAATAAACAGTGACTCTGTACAGTTACACAGTGACCCTCACCCTGAATAAACAGTGACTCTGTACAGTTACACAGTGACCCTCACCCTGAATAAACAGTGACTCTGTACAGTTACACAGTGAGTGACCCTCACCCTGAATAAACAGTGACTCTGTACAGTTACACAGTGAGTGACCCTCACCCTGAATAAACAGTGACTCTGTACAGTTACACAGTGACCCTCACCCTGAATATACAGTGACTCTGTACAGTTACACAGTGACCCTCACCCTGAATAAACGGTGACTCTGTACAGTTACACAATGACCCTCACCCTGAATAAACAGTGATTCTGTACAGTTACACAGTGAGTGACCCTCACCCTGAATAAACAGTCACTCTGTACAGTTACACAGTGAGTGACCCTCACCCTGAATAAACAGTGACTCTGTACAGTTACACAGTGAGTGACCCTCACCCTGAATAAACAGTCACTCTGTACAGTTACATAGTGACCCTCACCCTGAATAAACAGTGACTCTGTACAGTTACACAGTGAGTGACCCTCACCCTGAATAAACAGTCACTCTGTACAGTTACACAGTGAGTGACCCTCACCCTGAATAAACAGTGACTCTGTACAGTTACACAGTGACCCTCACCCTGAATAAACAGTGACTCTGTACAGTTACACAGTGAGTGAACCTCACCCTGAATAAACAGTGACTCTGTACAGTTACACAGTGACCCTCACCCTGAATAAACAGTGATTCTGTACAGTTACACAGTGAGTGACCCTCACCCTGAATAAACAGTGACTCTGTACAGTTACACAGAGACCCTCACCCTGAATAAACAGTGACTCTGTACAGTTACACAGTGACCCTCACCCTGAATAAACAGTGACTCTGTACAGTTACACAGTGAGTGACCCTCACCCTGAATAAACAGTGACTCTGTACAGTTACACAGTGACCCTCACCCTGAATATACAGTGACTCTGTACAGTTACACAGTGACCCTCACCCTGAATAAACGGTGACTCTGTACAGTTACACAATGACCCTCACCCTGAATAAACAGTGATTCTGTACAGTTACACAGTGAGTGACCCTCACCCTGAATAAACAGTCACTCTGTACAGTTACACAGTGAGTGACCCTCACCCTGAATGAACAGTGACTCTGTACAGTTACACAGTGAGTGACCCTCACCCTGAATAAACAGTCACTCTGTACAGTTACATAGTGACCCTCACCCTGAATAAACAGTGACTCTGTACAGTTACACAGTGAGTGACCCTCACCCTGAATAAACAGTCACTCTGTACAGTTACACAGTGAGTGACCCTCACCCTGAATAAACAGTGACTCTGTACAGTTACACAGTGACCCTCACCCTGAATAAACAGTGACTCTGTACAGTTACACAGTGACCCTCACCCTGAATAAACAGTGACTCTGTACAGTTACACAGTGAGAGACCCTCACCCTGAATATACAGTGACTCTGTACAGTTACACAGTGACCCTCACCCTGAATATACAGTGACTCTGTACAGTTACACAGTGACCCTCACCCTGAATAAACAGTGACTCTGTACAGTTACAGTGACCCTCCCCCTGAATAAACAGTGACTCTGTACAGTTACACAGTGAGTGACCCTCACCCTGAATAAACAGTGACTCTGTACAGTTACACAGTGACCCTCAACCTGAATAAACAGTGACTCTGTACAGTTACACAGTGACCCTCACCCTGAATAAACAGTGACTCTGTACAGTTACACAGTGAGTGACCCTCACCCTGAATAAACAGTGACTCTGTACAGTTACAGAGTGAGTGACCCTCACCCTGAATAAACAGTGACTCTGTACAGTTACACACTGACCCTCACCCTGAATATACAGTGACTCTGTACAGTTACACAGTGAACCTCAACCTGAATAAACGGTGACTCTGTACAGTTACACAGTGACCCTCACCCTGAATAAACAGTCACTCTGTACAGTTACACAGTGACCCTCACCCTGAATAAACAGTGACTCTGTACAGTTACACAGTGACCCTCACCCTGAATAAACGGTGACTCTGTACAGTTACACAATGACCCTCACCCTGAATAAACAGTGATTCTGTACAGTTACACAGTGAGTGACCCTCACCCTGAATAAACAGTCACTCTGTACAGTTACACAGTGAATGACCCTCACCCTGAATAAACAGTGACCCTGTACAGTTACACAGTGAGTGACCCTCACCCTGAATAAACAGTCACTCTGTACAGTTACACAGTGACCCTCACCCTGAATAAACAGTGACTCTGTACAGTTACACAGTGACCCTCACCCTGAATAAACAGTGACTCTGTACAGTTACACAGTGACCGTCACCCTGAATAAACAGTGACTCTGTACAGTTACACAGTGACCCTCACCCTGAATAAACAGTGACCCTGTACAGTTACACAGTGAGTGACCCTCACCCTGAATAAACAGTGACTCTGTACAGTTACACAGTGAGTGACCCTCACCCTGAATAAACAGTGACTCTGTACAGTTACACAATGACCCTCACCCTGAATAAACAGTGACTCTGTACAGTTACACAGTGAGTGACCCTCACCCTGAATAAACAGTGACTCTGTACAGTTACACAGTGACCCTCACCCTGAATAAACAGTGACTCTGTACAGTTACACAGTGAGAGACCCTCACCCTGAATATACAGTGACTCTGTACAGTTACACAGTGACCCTCACCCTGAATATACAGTGACTCTGTACAGTTACACAGTGACCCTCACCCTGAATAAACAGTGACTCTGTACAGTTACAGTGACCCTCCCCCTGAATAAACAGTGACTCTGTACAGTTACACAGTGAATGACCCTCACCCTGAATAAACAGTGACTCTGTACAGTTACACAGTGAGTGACCCTCACCCTGAATAAACAGTGACTCTGTACAGTTACACAGTGACCCTCAACCTGAATAAACAGTGACTCTGTACAGTTACACAGTGACCCTCACCCTGAATAAACAGTGACTCTGTACAGTTACACAGTGAGTGACCCTCACCCTGAATAAACAGTGACTCTGTACAGTTACACAGTGAGAGACCCTCACCCTGAATAAACAGTGACTCTGTACAGTTACACAGTGAGTGACCCTCACCCTGAATAAACAGTGACTCTGTACAGTTACACAGTGAGTGACCCTCACCCTGAATAAACAGTGACTCTGTACAGTTACACAGTGAGTGACCCTCACCCTGAATAAACAGTGACTCTGTACAGTTACACAGTGACCCTCACCCTGAATATACAGTGACTCTGTACAGTTACACAGTGACCCTCACCCTGAATAAACGGTGACTCTGTACAGTTACACAATGACCCTCACCCTGAATAAACAGTGACTCTGTACAGTTACACAGTGAGTGACCCTCACCCTGAATAAACAGTGACTCTGTACAGTTACACAGTGACCCTCACCCTGAATAAACAGTGACTCTGTACAGTTACACAGTGAGAGACCCTCACCCTGAATATACAGTGACTCTGTACAGTTACACAGTGACCCTCACCCTGAATATACAGTGACTCTGTACAGTTACACAGTGACCCTCACCCTGAATAAACAGTGACTCTGTACAGTTACAGTGACCCTCCCCCTGAATAAACAGTGACTCTGTACAGTTACACAGTGAATGACCCTCACCCTGAATAAACAGTGACTCTGTACAGTTACACAGTGAGTGACCCTCACCCTGAATAAACAGTGACTCTGTACAGTTACACAGTGACCCTCAACCTGAATAAACAGTGACTCTGTACAGTTACACAGTGACCCTCACCCTGAATAAACAGTGACTCTGTACAGTTACACAGTGAGTGACCCTCACCCTGAATAAACAGTGACTCTGTACAGTTACACAGTGAGAGACCCTCACCCTGAATAAACAGTGACTCTGTACAGTTACACAGTGAGTGACCCTCACCCTGAATAAACAGTGACTCTGTACAGTTACACAGTGAGTGACCCTCACCCTGAATAAACAGTGACTCTGTACAGTTACACAGTGAGTGACCCTCACCCTGAATAAACAGTGACTCTGTACAGTTACACAGTGACCCTCACCCTGAATATACAGTGACTCTGTACAGTTACACAGTGACCCTCACCCTGAATAAACGGTGACTCTGTACAGTTACACAATGACCCTCACCCTGAATAAACAGTGATTCTGTACAGTTACACAGTGAGTGACCCTCACCCTGAATAAACAGTGATTCTGTACAGTTACACAGTGAGTGACCCTCACCCTGAATAAACAGTGACTCTGTACAGTTACACAGAGACCCTCACCCTGAATAAACAGTGACTCTGTACAGTTACACAGTGACCCTCACCCTGAATAAACAGTGACTCTGTACAGTTACACAGTGAGTGACCCTCACCCTGAATAAACAGTGACTCTGTACAGTTACACAGTGAGTGACCCTCACCCTGAATAAACAGTGACTCTGTACAGTTACACAGTGACCCTCACCCTGAATATACAGTGACTCTGTACAGTTACACAGTGACCCTCACCCTGAATAAACAGTGACTCTGTACAGTTACACAGTGACCCTCACCCTGAATGAACAGTGACTCTGTACAGTTACACAGTGACCCTCACCCTGAATAAACAGTGACTCTGTACAGTTACACAGTGACCCTCACCCTGAATAAACAGTGACTCTGTACAGTTACACAGTGACCCTCACCCTGAATAAACAGTGACTCTGTACAGTTACACAGTGAGTGACCCTCACCCTGAATAAACAGTGACTCTGTACAGTTACACAGTGAGTGACCCTCACCCTGAATAAACAGTGACTCTGTACAGTTACACAGTGACCCTCACCCTGAATATACAGTGACTCTGTACAGTTACACAGTGACCCTCACCCTGAATAAACGGTGACTCTGTACAGTTACACAATGACCCTCACCCTGAATAAACAGTGATTCTGTACAGTTACACAGTGAGTGACCCTCACCCTGAATAAACAGTGACTCTGTACAGTTACACAGTGAGTGACCCTCACCCTGAATAAACAGTCACTCTGTACAGTTACACAGTGAGTGACCCTCACCCTGAATAAACAGTGACTCTGTACAGTTACACAGTGACCCTCACCCTGAATAAACAGTGACTCTGTACAGTTACACAGTGACCCTCACCCTGAATAAACAGTGACTCTGTACAGTTACACAGTGAGTGAACCTCACCCTGAATAAACAGTGACTCTGTACAGTTACACAGTGACCCTCACCCTGAATAAACAGTGACTCTGTACAGTTACACAGTGAGAGACCCTCACCCTGAATATACAGTGACTCTGTACAGTTACACAGTGACCCTCACCCTGAATATACAGTGACTCTGTACAGTTACACAGTGACCCTCACCCTGAATAAACAGTGACTCTGTACAGTTACAGTGACCCTCCCCCTGAATAAACAGTGACTCTGTACAGTTACACAGTGAATGACCCTCACCCTGAATAAACAGTGACTCTGTACAGTTACACAGTGAGTGACCCTCACCCTGAATAAACAGTGACTCTGTACAGTTACACAGTGACCCTCAACCTGAATAAACAGTGACTCTGTACAGTTACACAGTGACCCTCACCCTGAATAAACAGTGACTCTGTACAGTTACACAGTGAGTGACCCTCACCCTGAATAAACAGTGACTCTGTACAGTTACACAGTGAGAGACCCTCACCCTGAATAAACAGTGACTCTGTACAGTTACACAGTGAGTGACCCTCACCCTGAATAAACAGTGACTCTGTACAGTTACACAGTGAGTGACCCTCACCCTGAATAAACAGTGACTCTGTACAGTTACACAGTGAGTGACCCTCACCCTGAATAAACAGTGACTCTGTACAGTTACACAGTGACCCTCACCCTGAATATACAGTGACTCTGTACAGTTACACAGTGACCCTCACCCTGAATAAACGGTGACTCTGTACAGTTACACAATGACCCTCACCCTGAATAAACAGTGATTCTGTACAGTTACACAGTGAGTGACCCTCACCCTGAATAAACAGTCACTCTGTACAGTTACACAGTGAGTGACCCTCACCCTGAATAAACAGTGACTCTGTACAGTTACACAGTGAGTGACCCTCACCCTGAATAAACAGTCACTCTGTACAGTTACACAGTGACCCTCACCCTGAATAAACAGTGACTCTGTACAGTCACACAGTGACCCTCACCCTGAATAAACAGTGACTCTGTACAGTTACACAGTGAGAGACCCTCACCCTGAATATACAGTGACTCTGTACAGTTACACAGTGACCCTCACCCTGAATATACAGTGACTCTGTACAGTTACACAGTGACCCTCACCCTGAATAAACAGTGACTCTGTACAGTTACACAGTGACCGTCACCCTGAATAAACAGTGATTCTGTACAGTTACACAGTGAGTGACCCTCACCCTGAATAAACAGTGACTCTGTACAGTTACACAGAGACCCTCACCCTGAATAAACAGTGACTCTGTACAGTTACACAGTGACCCTCACCCTGAATAAACAGTGACTCTGTACAGTTACACAGTGAGTGACCCTCACCCTGAATAAACAGTGACTCTGTACAGTTACACAGTGAGTGACCCTCACCCTGAATAAACAGTGACTCTGTACAGTTACACAGTGACCCTCACCCTGAATATACAGTGACTCTGTACAGTTACACAGTGACCCTCACCCTGAATAAACGGTGACTCTGTACAGTTACAC
This sequence comes from Mobula hypostoma, assembly GCF_963921235.1. NCBI lineage: Eukaryota > Metazoa > Chordata > Chondrichthyes > Myliobatiformes > Myliobatidae > Mobula > Mobula hypostoma. The sequence goes on along the minus strand of NC_086126.1, from coordinate 2,768,506 downwards.
AATGACCCTCACCCTGAATAAACAGTGATTCTGTACAGTTACACAGTGAGTGACCCTCACCCTGAATAAACAGTCACTCTGTACAGTTACACAGTGAGTGACCCTCACCCTGAATGAACAGTGACTCTGTACAGTTACACAGTGAGTGACCCTCACCCTGAATAAACAGTCACTCTGTACAGTTACATAGTGACCCTCACCCTGAATAAACAGTGACTCTGTACAGTTACACAGTGAGTGACCCTCACCCTGAATAAACAGTGACTCTGTACAGTTACACAGTGACCCTCACCCTGAATAAACAGTGACTCTGTACAGTTACACAGTGACCCTCACCCTGAATAAACAGTGACTCTGTACAGTTACACAGTGAGAGACCCTCACCCTGAATATACAGTGACTCTGTACAGTTACACAGTGACCCTCACCCTGAATATACAGTGACTCTGTACAGTTACACAGTGACCCTCACCCTGAATAAACAGTGACTCTGTACAGTTACAGTGACCCTCCCCCTGAATAAACAGTGACTCTGTACAGTTACACAGTGAGTGACCCTCACCCTGAATAAACAGTGACTCTGTACAGTTACACAGTGACCCTCAACCTGAATAAACAGTGACTCTGTACAGTTACACAGTGACCCTCACCCTGAATAAACAGTGACTCTGTACAGTTACACAGTGAGTGACCCTCACCCTGAATAAACAGTGACTCTGTACAGTTACAGAGTGAGTGACCCTCACCCTGAATAAACAGTGACTCTGTACAGTTACACAGTGACCCTCACCCTGAATATACAGTGACTCTGTACAGTTACACAGTGACCCTCAACCTGAATAAACGGTGACTCTGTACAGTTACACAGTGACCCTCACCCTGAATAAACAGTCACTCTGTACAGTTACACAGTGACCCTCACCCTGAATAAACAGTGACTCTGTACAGTTACACAGTGACCCTCACCCTGAATAAACGGTGACTCTGTACAGTTACACAATGACCCTCACCCTGAATAAACAGTGATTCTGTACAGTTACACAGTGAGTGACCCTCACCCTGAATAAACAGTCACTCTGTACAGTTACACAGTGAATGACCCTCACCCTGAATAAACAGTGACCCTGTACAGTTACACAGTGAGTGACCCTCACCCTGAATAAACAGTGACTCTGTACAGTTACACAGTGAGTGACCCTCACCCTGAATAAACAGTCACTCTGTACAGTTACACAGTGACCCTCACCCTGAATAAACAGTGACTCTGTACAGTTACACAGTGACCCTCACCCTGAATAAACAGTGACTCTGTACAGTTACACAGTGACCGTCACCCTGAATAAACAGTGACTCTGTACAGTTACACAGTGACCCTCACCCTGAATAAACAGTGACCCTGTACAGTTACACAGTGAGTGACCCTCACCCTGAATAAACAGTGACTCTGTACAGTTACACAGTGAGTGACCCTCACCCTGAATAAACAGTGACTCTGTACAGTTACACAATGACCCTCACCCTGAATAAACAGTGACTCTGTACAGTTACACAGTGAGTGACCCTCACCCTGAATAAACAGTGACTCTGTACAGTTACACAGTGACCCTCACCCTGAATAAACAGTGACTCTGTACAGTTACACAGTGAGAGACCCTCACCCTGAATATACAGTGACTCTGTACAGTTACACAGTGACCCTCACCCTGAATATACAGTGACTCTGTACAGTTACACAGTGACCCTCACCCTGAATAAACAGTGACTCTGTACAGTTACAGTGACCCTCCCCCTGAATAAACAGTGACTCTGTACAGTTACACAGTGAATGACCCTCACCCTGAATAAACAGTGACTCTGTACAGTTACACAGTGAGTGACCCTCACCCTGAATAAACAGTGACTCTGTACAGTTACACAGTGACCCTCAACCTGAATAAACAGTGACTCTGTACAGTTACACAGTGACCCTCACCCTGAATAAACAGTGACTCTGTACAGTTACACAGTGAGTGACCCTCACCCTGAATAAACAGTGACTCTGTACAGTTACACAGTGAGAGACCCTCACCCTGAATAAACAGTGACTCTGTACAGTTACACAGTGAGTGACCCTCACCCTGAATAAACAGTGACTCTGTACAGTTACACAGTGAGTGACCCTCACCCTGAATAAACAGTGACTCTGTACAGTTACACAGTGAGTGACCCTCACCCTGAATAAACAGTGACTCTGTACAGTTACACAGTGACCCTCACCCTGAATATACAGTGACTCTGTACAGTTACACAGTGACCCTCACCCTGAATAAACGGTGACTCTGTACAGTTACACAATGACCCTCACCCTGAATAAACAGTGACTCTGTACAGTTACACAGTGAGTGACCCTCACCCTGAATAAACAGTGACTCTGTACAGTTACACAGTGACCCTCACCCTGAATAAACAGTGACTCTGTACAGTTACACAGTGAGAGACCCTCACCCTGAATATACAGTGACTCTGTACAGTTACACAGTGACCCTCACCCTGAATATACAGTGACTCTGTACAGTTACACAGTGACCCTCACCCTGAATAAACAGTGACTCTGTACAGTTACAGTGACCCTCCCCCTGAATAAACAGTGACTCTGTACAGTTACACAGTGAATGACCCTCACCCTGAATAAACAGTGACTCTGTACAGTTACACAGTGAGTGACCCTCACCCTGAATAAACAGTGACTCTGTACAGTTACACAGTGACCCTCAACCTGAATAAACAGTGACTCTGTACAGTTACACAGTGACCCTCACCCTGAATAAACAGTGACTCTGTACAGTTACACAGTGAGTGACCCTCACCCTGAATAAACAGTGACTCTGTACAGTTACACAGTGAGAGACCCTCACCCTGAATAAACAGTGACTCTGTACAGTTACACAGTGAGTGACCCTCACCCTGAATAAACAGTGACTCTGTACAGTTACACAGTGAGTGACCCTCACCCTGAATAAACAGTGACTCTGTACAGTTACACAGTGAGTGACCCTCACCCTGAATAAACAGTGACTCTGTACAGTTACACAGTGACCCTCACCCTGAATATACAGTGACTCTGTACAGTTACACAGTGACCCTCACCCTGAATAAACGGTGACTCTGTACAGTTACACAATGACCCTCACCCTGAATAAACAGTGATTCTGTACAGTTACACAGTGAGTGACCCTCACCCTGAATAAACAGTGACTCTGTACAGTTACACAGTGAGTGACCCTCACCCTGAATAAACAGTCACTCTGTACAGTTACACAGTGACCCTCACCCTGAATAAACATCGATGGTTTATTCTTGAAAATACACTCGGTGGTCACTGAATGTGTGTTCATGGTCTTTTGCTGTTGTATCCCGTCCACTTCGAGGTTCGATATGTTGTGCATTCAGAAATGCTCTTCTGAACACCGCTCTTGTAACATGTTGTTATTTGAATTATTGTCGGCTTCCTGTCAGCTTGAACCAGTCTGGCCATTATCTTCTGACCTTTCTCATTAACAAGGTATTTTTACCCACAGAACTGCCTCTCACTGGATGTTTTTATTTCTTGTACCTTCCTCTGTAAACTCTGTAGACTGTTGTTTGTGAAAATCCCAGGAGATCAGCAGTTTCTGAGATACTCAAACAACCTTGTCTGACATCGGCGAGCATTGCACGGTGAAAGTCACTCAGATCACATTTCTTCCCCCATTCTGATGTTTGATGTGAGCAACGCTCTTGACCGTGTCTGCATGCTTTCGTGCATTGAGTTGCTGCCACATGATTGGCTGATTAGATATTTGCGTTAACGAGCTGGTGTGCACATAGTCACTTTGAGATTCAACCTGTTGTGCTTATAGAGATGCTCTGGGTGCAAATGTAATGATGAATAAAGTTTATTTTGATTAAAAAAGATTAGTGTACTAGCCTAGGGAGTTACAGATAGGTATTGTCCGCCTTACCAGCCAAGTTCCTCAGGATTTTAACTACATGCTTATATAGTTTTCAAAATTTTTTTAAAGCAAATGCCTTTTTTATTTTGGTTAATTAAAGTAGTGTGACTGTTTCTGTGTTGGACTCTCTTTTGGAATTGGTGTGCAAAGGCAGCATGCAGTGTAACCATGGGTGATTTTCTGGGACCTTTCTCTTGCGATCGCAAGCACTGGTTAGACAATGATAATGTGAGATGCTGCAGGCCTCTTTCCCTCGTTTGGTGGTGCGACAGGTGGCGGGGAAGCCGCTTAGCCTCAATCGTATTGACTACTAGGCCTCAAGCCACGGGCTTGCCTGCTGCTGCAGTCCAGGTGAGGAGATGCCGGAGGAGATGCAGCATGGCATCGTGCTCGGTCGGGGGCCGGCCTCTCCGGTGCATGCTGCCCCCCTGTGTTCAATCTGTGGACCAACAGGCTGGATTGGGTGCATTTACACTCTGCCGGGAACTGTGCAATCAATTTGCAGGACACTTTGCTCAGGGTCTTGGGCTAGGTATGTGTTTTTTTGCATGGCTGTTTTTTTTTTTGCTAGCTATTTTAAATGTGCTGTGCATGTTTTACACCTTGGCCTCAGAGAAATGCTGTTTCATTTGGTTGTATTCATGTGCGGTTGAATGATAATTAAACTTGATTTTCATTTTCGTTTTTCATTTTTAAAATCTTTTTATTGATATATAATCTTCTACAGAAGTTCAACAAATTAGTATATACATAATTAATAAAGCTGAAGAAAAAAACTTATACTGTATATGCTAATGAAAAAGAAAAAAAAATATATAAAAGAAAAAGAAGGAAAAAAAGAGAACCCCAACTAACTAAAAAACCCCCACTAACTACTAAACAAAAAAAAAGAGGGAAAAACCCATTAGGAACCAACTCCCGGAGCAATACGTCTTACAATCATTTATATATATAAAAGAAGAGAAAGAAAACAACAACCACCAAATCACATTTATGCAACATAAAAATGGAAGGAAACCATATAAATTAATTCAAAGTAAATGATAATATTTGGCAAAAGAACCCCACCTTCACTCAAAATCGAATCGGGGATCAAAAGTTCTACTTCTAAAAACTTGATTTTGATTTGATTTGAATTTTATACAAATATATATTTTTTGATTCTGGCGTATGAGAGTACTGTGTGTGTTTCTGTGCTAGGCTCTCTTTACCCCATGGATTGACGTATCTGTTTTTACTTTGTGTGCAGCTCGGACTCGCCCGTGGCTGACTGCCGTTTGGCGACCTGTGCCCACACCGGCACACCGCAGGAATGTACTGTGGCGCGGCCAGCCGGGTCTGCAGACAGAGGCAGAAGGAACTTGGGGCGGGCAGGCACGATCAGGCCTTCAAGTACCTCGGGCAGGACTTCCAGACCCTCCGGGATGATTGCCTCAGCCGAGGGGTGATGTTCGAGGATGTCCACTTCCCTCCCGGCCCCTCCATCATTGGGTTCAAGGAGCTGGGGCTAAACTCGCCGAAAACGTCTGGGATTCGCTGGAAGAGACCTGGGGTGAGTGTGACTGGGGAATCGGAACGTGGCAGGGCCTCGGGAACACCTTCCTCGTCCCCCAGATCGGTCCACGTTACGCACTGGGAGTGGTGGCCCAGTCAGTCAGTGTATTGAAGGCAGAGATATACAGGTTCTGATTGGTAAGGGAGAACGGGGACAGAAAAAAATCTGGTGTCCCTGCCTCCACCAATGCTGAGGCTTCCTAAGACATTGGTCAGACTGCACTTGCAGTATTGTGAGCGGTTTTGAACCCCTTATCAAAGAAAAGACCTGCTGGTATTAGAGAGGGCCCAGAGGAGGTGAATGAGAATGATTCCGGGGATGAAAGGGTTAATGCTCGAGGAGCATTTGATAGCTCTAGGCTTGTACTCATTGGAGTTTAGAAGAATGCAGCGGGGATCTCATTGAAACCTGTCGAACATTGAATGGACATGGAGAGGATGTTTCCTATAGTGGGTGAGTCTAGGACCAGAGGACACAGATAGAGTGGATGTGGAGAGGATGTTTCCTATGGTGGGGGAGTCTAGGACCAGAGGACACAGACAGAGTGGATGTGGAGAGGATGTTTCCTATGGTGGGGGAGTCTAGGACCAGAGGACACAGATAGGGTGGATGTGGAGAGGATGTTTCCTATTGTGGGGGAGTCTGGGACCAGAGGACACAGATAGAGTGGATGTGGAGAGGATATTTCCTCTAGTGGGGGAGTCTAGGACCAGAGGACACAGATAGAGTGGATGTGGAGAGGATGTTTCCTATGGTGGGGGAGTCTAGGACCAGAGGGCACAGATAGAGTGGATGTGGAGAGGATGTTTCCTATAGTGGGGGAGTCTAGGACCAGAGGACACAGATAGAGTGGATGTGGAGAGGATGTTTCCTATAGTGGGGGAGTCTAGGACCAGGGGGAACAGACTCAGAGAAGAGGGATATTCAGGTAGAACAAAGATGAGGAGGAATTTCTTTAGCCAAAGGGTGGTGAATTTGTGGAATGGGTTGCCATAAATCATTGGGTATTTTTAAGTTGGAGGTTGATAGGTTCTTGATTAGTCAGGGTATGAAGGGATATGGGGAGAAGGCAGGAAATGGGGGCTGAGAGGGACAATGTTGGACATGTTGGAGTGGTGGAACAGACTAGATGGGCTGAATGGCCTGATTGTCACATGGTCTTACGGTCCACAGCCACTCCAAGCAGCACAGTCTGGGTGCCCACCACCATCTCTGAAAAAAATACAAGTTTCCCCACACATCTCCTTTGAATTTTCCCCCTTTCACCTTAAATTAACCTCTAGTTTTGGATGTTTCTTCCTCGTCCGGGAAATATGTTCAATGATGCTGACACCCAGGAGTTGCCACAAAACAACCAATTTCTCGTCAATAATTCCCATTCCCATTCCCGTTCCGACATGTCGGTCCTCGGCCTCCTCTTCTGTCAGGATGAGGCCGTGCTCAGGGTGGAGCAGCAGCACCTCATACTCCAACCTGATGGCATGGGTATCGATTTCTCCTTCCGGTAAACAAATCTTCCCCCCACCTTTCCTTGATTCCCCACCCTAACCTTTTACCTGTTCTCACCTGCCTATCCCCCCTGGGTTCTGTCCGCCTTCCCTTTCTCCTGTGGTCCGCTCTCCTCTCCTATCGGATTCCTTCCTCTCCAGCCCTTCACCTTTCCCACCCACCTGGCTTCACCCATCACCTTTCAGCTATCCTTCCCCTCCCCACGCCTTTTTATTCTGGCCTCTTCCCCCTTCCTTCTCAGAAGGGCCTCGGCCCGAAACATCGACAGCTTATTCCCCTCCCGTGGATGCGGCCCAGCCTGCCCAGTTCCTCCGGCATTTTGTGTGTGTTGCTCTGAATTTCCAGCGTCTGCAGAATCTCTTGTGTTGAGAGCTTCTCGGTGCATGTCATGGGGGGGGGGTCGGGGAGCGCCACAGCCCTTCGGCCCATCTAGCCTCTGCCGAACTATTATTCTGCTTGGTCCCGACGTCCTGCATCCGGACCATAGCCCTCCCTATCCCTCCCAACCAAACTTCTCTTCGACGTTGCAGTCGAACCTGCATCCAAAACTTCCACTGGCAGCTCGATCCTCACTGTCACCTCTCCGAGTGAAGAAGTTCCCCCTCAGGTTCTCCGTAACCAGTTCACCTTTCACCCTTAACCCATGACCTCTAATTGTAGTCTCACCCAACCTCAGTGGGGGAAAGAGACACTTACACTATACCCCTCACAATTTTGCATACCTCTATCAAATCTCCCCTCATTCTCCTACGTTCCAGGGAATAAAGTCTTAACCATGACCTAAAACTCAGGTCAATCAAGTCCTGCAAAGACTCCTGTGAAATCTCTCCGCACTCTTTCAGTCTTATTGACATCTTTCCTGTCGGCAGGTGAGCAGAACTGCACGCAGTACTCCAAATTAGGCCTCAGCAGCCTCTTTTTACGACTTCACCATTGCATTCCAGTGACAGCAAACCTGACCGCAGTTCTCAGGTTCCCCCTGGGCGGGGTCCAGGCCCCGGAATTCTCCCCCGGGGCTGATGTGATGGGAAGGGTGTGGCTCTGTCATGGCGCTAAGGATGCTGGGACCAAGGCTCGAAGAAACGTTTTTGGCAAGGTCCGTGCATGTCACCGGGGGATTCAATTTCTAGTCGGCATTCACAGTAAATACAAGCAGAGACGGTGGAGTCGATGAAAGACCGCACCCGACAGGGCAGGCAAACGACCACCGAAAAACAAAATCCATAAATATCGAGAGCATGAGATGAGTCCTCCAAGAGGTCTGTAACCTCGTGGGGGGGGTTTGGAGGCTGGCCTACCTCAACGACCCGGGCAGCGATGCTGGCTGGAGCCGGGGCTCTTGGTTGGATCACCCACGCCGAACAGGGTCAAAGGGCGGAGGTCAGACCAAGAGTGGTCCACCGGTCCTCCAGGCTCGGGGCCAGCAGCCCTGACTGGTCAAGCAAGACCGTCACGGAAGCAGAGATGGAGGTCCTTCGTGGCCGCCCCCCAAACACCAGCGGCGTGACAGGCAGCAATTACGAGGGGAAGAGTCCTGGAAAGAGAGCCCATAGGTGGTGGGAACAGTTCAGTGTTGGGGTGAGAGAAGATCTGCCCTCTGACGACCAATGCGATTTCTGTGGCGTTTCTCTTTTGCAGGAGATCTGTAACAACCCCCAGTTTATCCTCGACGGAGCGACTCGGACAGATATCTGCCAGGGGGCCTTAGGTAAGACACGTGCCTCGGCCTGGGTTACACCCCTTCATCTCGTCTGGGTCCAGCACGAGCGAGCACAGCCTCAGAACAGGAGGGTGTCCATTTAGAGGAACGAGTGTGGAGGACCCTCGTCTCTGAAAGATGAGCCTTTGGCCAGACCACATTTGGAGTATTGTGAGCGATTTTCGGGCCCTGAGCTAAGAAAGGATGTGCTGGCACTGGAGAGGGGACAGAGGACGTTTACAAAAATGTTCCCAGGAATGAAAGGGTTAAGATATGTGGAGAATTTGATGGCTCCTGGCCTGGACTTGGAGTATAGAAGAATGGGGGAGGGGGAGATATCGTTGAAAGGCCTAGATAGAGTGGATACGGAGAGGATGTTTCCTATAGTGGGGGAGTCTAGGACCAGAGGACACAGATAGAGTGGATGTGGAGAGGATGTTTCCTATAGTGGGGGAGTCTAGGACCAGAGGACACAGACAGAGTGGATGTGGAGAGGATGTTTCCTATAGTGGGGGAGTCTAGGACCAGAGGACACAGATAGGATGGATGTGGAGAGGATGTTTCCTATAGTGGGGGAGTCTAGGATTAGAGGACACAGATAGAGTGGATGTGGAGAGGATGTTTCCTATAGTGGGGGAGTCTAGGACCAGAGGACACAGATAGGATGGATGTGGAGAGGATGTTTCCTATAGTGGGGGAGTCTAGGATTAGAGGACACAGATAGAGTGGATGTGGAGAGGATGTTTCCTATAGTGGGGGAGTCTAGGACCAGAGGACACAGATAGAGTGGATGTGGAGAGGATGTTTCCTGTAGTGGGGGAGTCTAGGACCAGAGGACACAGATAGAGTGGATATGGAGAGGATGTTTCCTATAGTGGGGGAGTCTAGGACCAGAGGACACAGATAGGATGGATATGGAGAGGATGTTTCCTATAGTGGGGGAGTCTAGGACCAGAGGACACAGACAGAGTGGATGTGGAGAGGATGTTTCCTATAGTGGGGGAGTCTAGGATTAGAGGACACAGATAGAGTGGATGTGGAGAGGATGTTTCCTATAGTGGGGGAGTCTAGGACCAGAGGACACAGATAGAGTGGATGTGGAGAGGATGTTTCCTATAGTGGGGGAGTCTAGGACCAGAGGACACAGATAGAGTGGATATGGAGAGGATGTTTCCTATAGTGGGGGAGTCTAGGACCAGAGGACACAGATAGGATGGATATGGAGAGGATGTTTCCTATAGTGGGGGAGTCTAGGACCAGAGGACACAGATAGAGTGGATGTGGAGAGGATGTTTCCTATAGTGGGGGAGTCTAGGATTAGAGGACACAGATAGAGTGGATGTGGAGAGGATGTTTCCTACAGTGGGGAGTCTAGGACCAGAGGACACAGATAGAGTGGATGTGGAGAGGATGTTTCCTGTAGTGGGGGAGTCTAGGACCAGAGGACACAGATAGAGTGGATGTGGAGAGGATGTTTCCTGTAGTGGGGGAGTCTAGGACCAGAGGACACAGATAGGATGGATGTGGAGAGGATGTTTCCTATAGTGGGGAGTCTAGAACCAGAGGACACAGATAGAGTGGATGCAGAGAGGATGTTTCCTACAGTGGGGGAGTCTAGGACCAGAGGACACAGATAGAGTGGATGCGGAGATGATGTTTCCTACAGTGGGGGAGTCTAGGACCAGAGGACACAGATAGCGTGGGTGTGGAGAGGATGTTTCCTGCAGTGGGGGAGTCTAGGACCAGAGGGCACAGATAGAGTGGATATGGAGAGGATTTTTCCTACAGTGGGGGAGTCTAGGACCAGAGGACACAGATAGCGTGGGTGTGGAGAGGATGTTTCCTGCAGTGGGGGAGTCTAGGACCAGAGGGCACAGATAGAGTGGATATGGAGAGGATGTTTCCTACAGTGGGGGAGTCTGGGACCAGAGGGCACAGATAGAGTGGATATGGAGAGGATGTTTCCTACAGTGGGGGGGTCTAGGACCAGAGGGCACAGATAGAGTGGATGTGGAGAGGATGTTTCCTATAGTGGGGGAGTCTAGGACCAGAGGGCACAGATAGAGTGGATGTGGAGAGGATGTTTCCTATAGTGGGGGAGTCTAGGACCAGAGGGCACAGATAGAGTGGATGTGGAGAGGATGTTTCCTATAGTGGGGGAGTCTAGGACCAGAGGGCACAGATAGAGTGGATGTGGAGAGGATGTTTCCTATAGTGGGGGAGTCTAGGACCAGAGGACACACTCAGACTAGAGGGGTGTCCTTTTAGAACAGAGTTGTGTGAGGAATTTCTTCAGCCAGAAAATAGAGAATCTGTGGAATTCATTGCCACAGACAGCTGTAGAGGAAAACTCATTGTATATACTTAAAGCAGAGGTTGATAGGTTCTTGATCAGTCAGAGTGTCAAAGGTTGTGGGGAGAAGGCAGGAAAATGGGGTTGAGAGGGATAGTAAATCAGCCACGAGGGAATGGTGGAGCAGACTTGATGGGCTGAATGGCCTGATTCTGCTCCTCTGTCTAATGGAGTTGTGTACTCTATGAATGCATGGTCACTGCTAATTTGCTATTGGAAAGTCTAGACGTGGTTTAAAATTCAGCACAATTACCGCATTAACCTTGTTACGACAGCTTTTAATTCTTGGAATGAGACGGTGCCCAAGTCGTCTCCGATTTCAAGTTCAAGGGCAGACAAACTCTCCGTAGAAATGCTATCAAAATTTGCTTTTCCTAGCAACAACGCTGACATGGCAGACTTAAGGTGATATTAGCACAAATTACACAGAACTCACACGACGGAAATAAACGGCAGTTAATGGTGCAAATTGAGAGAGAAAAGAGATCTAGTTTGAGGGAAACCTTCTTCAGGGTTCCCACCACCCAGGATCACCTTCTGTCCCCCTCTGAGGACAGATCTCACTCTGGCCCCTCGTCTCCCACCCCAGGGGACAGATCCCACTCTGCCTCCTTGTCTCCCCACCCCAGGGGACTGATCTCTCTCCCCCTCGTCTCCCCATCCCACGGGATTGATCTGACTCTCACCCCCCCTCATCTCCCCACCCCAGGGGACTGATCTGACTCTCCCCCCTCATCTCTCCACCCTAGGGGACTGATCTGACTCTCCTCCCTCGTCTCCCCACCCCAGGGGACAGATCTCACTTCCCCCTCGTCTCTCCACCCCAGAGGACTGATCTGACTCTCCCCCCTCGTCTCCCCACCACAGGGGACTGATCTGACTCTCCCCCCTCATCACCACACCCCAGGGGACTGATCTCACTCTCCCCCCTCATCACCGCACCCCAGGGGGACAGATCTCACTCTCCCCACTTGTCTCCCCACCCCAGGGGACTGATCTCACTGCCCCCTCATCTCCCCACCCCAGGGGACTGATCTGACTCTCCCCCCTCATCTCTGTGCCCCAGGGGTCTGATCTCACTCTTCCCTTGTCTCCTCACCCCAGGGGACTTATCTGACTCTCCACCCTTGTCTCCCCACCCCAGGGGACAGATCTCACTCTGCCTCCTTGTCTCCCCACCCCAGGGGACAGATCTCACTCCCCCCCCTCGTCCCCCCCTCCCCAGGGGACTGATCTCACTCTGCCCCCTTGTCTCCCCACCCCAGGGGACTAATCTCACTCCCCCCCTTGTCTCCCCACCCCAGGGGACAGATTTCACTCTACCCCCCCTTGTTTCCCCACCCCAGGGGACTGATCTCACTGCCCTCTTGTCTCCCCACCCCAGGGGACTGATCTCACTCCCCTCTTGTCTCCCCACCCCAGGGGACAGATTTCACTCTCCCCCCCCCCTTGTCTCCCCACCCCAGGAGACTGATCTCACTGCCCCCTTGTCTCCCCACCCCAGGGGACTGATTTCACTCTCCTCCCCCCCTTGTCTCCCCACCCCAGGGGACTGATATCACTGCCCCCTTGTCTCCCCACCCCAGGGGACTGATCTCACTCCCCCCTTGTCTCCCCACCCCAGGGGACTGATCTCACTGCCGCCTTGTCTCCCCACCCCAGGGGACTGATCTTCCCCTCCCCTTGTCTCCCCACCCCAGGGGACAGATCTCACTGCCCACTTGTCTCCCCACCCCAGGGGACTGCTGGCTGCTGGCTGCCATTGCCTCGCTCACCCTCAATGAGACGGTTCTGCACCGAGTTGTTCCGCATGGCCAGGGGTTCCAGCGTCAATACTGTGGGATCTTCCACTTCCAGGTACGCGGGGCGAGGGGGAGGGTGGGCCGAGGGCCGGGAGGGCGAGGGAGGTCCATAAGGTTTCCCCAGCAGTGCTGTGGGATCTTCCTCTTCCTGGCACCTGGGGTGAGGGGGAGAGTTGGGCGAGGGGGATTCACCCGGGGGGTGGGGGGGCTTCATGAGGGAGTGTGCGGCACTGAGAGATCTGGGATGGGAGGGGGATAAGGACCCAGGGGAAGGAGAGAGGGGAGGGTCACTGAGAGGTGCTGTTCCTCTGACACAGTTCTGGCAGGTTGGGGAGTGGGTGGAGGTGGTTGAGGGGAGGGTAGGTGAGGGAGGGTGGAGGGACGAGGTCAGTGACCGTGTTCCTCTGACACAGTTCTGTCAGTTTGGCGAGTGGGTGGAGGTGGTTGAGGGGAGGGTAGGTGAGGGAGGGTGGAGGGACGAGGTCAGTGACCGTGTTCCTCTGACACAGTTCTGTCAGTTTGGCGAGTGGGTGGAGGTGGTTGAGGGGAGGGTAGGTGAGGGAGGGTGGAGGGACGAGGTCAGTGACCGTGTTCCTCTGACACAGTTCTGGCAGGTTGGGGAGTGGGTGGAGGTGGTTGAGGGGAGGGTAGGTGAGGGAGGGTGGAGGGACGAGGTCAGTGACCGTGTTCCTCTGACACAGTTCTGTCAGTTTGGCGAGTGGGTGGAGGTGGTTGAGGGGAGGGTAGGTGAGGGAGGGTGGAGGGACGAGGTCAGTGACCGTGTTCCTCTGACACAGTTCTGGCAGGTTGGGGAGTGGGTGGAGGTGGTTGAGGGGAGGGTAGGTGAGGGAGGGTGGAGGGACGAGGTCAGTGACCGTGTTCCTCTGACACAGTTCTGTCAGTTTGGCGAGTGGGTGGAGGTGGTTGAGGGGAGGGTAGGTGAGGGAGGGTGGAGGGACGAGGTCAGTGACCGTGTTCCTCTGACACAGTTCTGGCAGTTTGGCGAGTGGGTGGAGGTGGTTGAGGGGAGGGTAGGTGAGGGAGGGTGGAGGGACGAGGTCAGTGACCGTGTTCCTCTGACACAGTTCTGGCAGTTTGGCGAGTGGGTGGAGGTGGTTGAGGGGAGGGTAGGTGAGGGAGGGTGGAGGGACGAGGTCAGTGACCGTGTTCCTCTGACACAGTTCTGGCAGTTTGGCGAGTGGGTGGAGGTGGTTGAGGGGAGGGTAGGTGAGGGAGGGTGGAGGGACGAGGTCAGTGACCGTGTTCCTCTGACACAGTTCTGGCAGTTTGGCGAGTGGGTGGAGGTGGTTGAGGGGAGGGTAGGTGAGGGAGGGTGGAGGGACGAGGTCAGTGACCGTGTTCCTCTGACACAGTTCTGGCAGTTTGGCGAGTGGGTGGAGGTGGTTGAGGGGAGGGTAGGTGAGGGAGGGTGGAGGGACGAGGTCAGTGACCGTGTTCCTCTGACACAGTTCTGGCAGTTTGGCGAGTGGGTGGAGGTGGTTGAGGGGAGGGTAGGTGAGGGAGGGTGGAGGGACGAGGTCAGTGACCGTGTTCCTCTGACACAGTTCTGGCAGTTTGGCGAGTGGGTGGAGGTGGTTGAGGGGAGGGTAGGTGAGGGAGGGTGGAGGGACGAGGTCAGTGACCGTGTTCCTCTGACACAGTTCTGGCAGTTTGGCGAGTGGGTGGAGGTGGTTGAGGGGAGGGTAGGTGAGGGAGGGTGGAGGGACGAGGTCAGTGACCGTGTTCCTCTGACACAGTTCTGGCAGTTTGGCGAGTGGGTGGAGGTGGTTATCGACGACCGTCTCCCGGTGAAAGATGGACAGTTGGTCTTTCTGCACTCCGCTGACCGCAACGAGTTCTGGAGCGCCCTCCTCGAGAAAGCCTACGCCAAGTGAGTGTCCCTCCAACCTCAACATTCACCCTCACCCCTCATCCCTCCACTCTCAACACTCAACCTCCCTCACCCTCCACCCTAATCCCTCAACCCTCATCCATCAACAATCCCCAATCCTCATTCCTCAACACACAATCCCTCCACACTCAATCCCTTAATATCAACCTTCACCCAGAATGAAATCTGGAGCTCCCTCCAAGGGAAAGTGAGTGTTCGCTTGCACCCTCCACCCTCAACCCTCATCCTCAACACTCAATCCCTCAACTCTCTTCCCTCATTCCTCCTCAACCATCAATCCTCACCTACGAAGGGTTCTGGGTTGCCCTCCGTGGGAAAGCTGATGCCAAGTGTGTCCATTGGCAGCTGTCCATCCTCAACACCTCAGATCCTCAACCATCTTCCCTCAACCCTTATTCCTCAATTATCAACACTCAACCGGCAACACTTAACCCTCCGTCCCTCCTCGAACCTCAACCTTCATTCACAACGAGCTTTGGAACAACCTCCTCGAGGCAGCCTATGAAGGTGAGCGTTTGACAGCTCCATTCCACTCCCAACACTCAACCCTCCTCACCCTCCAACCTCAGACCCTCTGACCTCATTCCGCAACACTCAACCCTCAACCTCGATCCTCACCACGTGAATGAACATTGGTGGCCCTTCACCCTCAACACTCAGTACTCATCCCTCAAGCCTCATTTTCAACCCTCATCCACAGAAAGCTCCAGAGCAACCTGTTCAAAAAGACTTCTCTCCCCTTCCCTCCCCGCCCCTCCCTTCCCCTTTCCTTCTCCCTCCGTCCCTCCCCTCCTTCCCTCCCCTCCTTCCCTCCTCTCTCCCCTTCCCTCCCCGCCCCTCCCTTCCCCTTTCCTTCTCCCTCCGTCCCTCCCCCTCCTTCCCTCGCACCTCTCCATACCCGCCCATCTCCTTCCCTCCTCTCTCTCCATCCCTCCCCTCCTTCCCTCCCTCACTCCTTTCTTTCCACTCAACCTCCCCTCTCTCTTCCCTCACCTCTTCCCCTCTCATCCCCTTCCCCACTCTCCCCCTCCCGCTCCCCTCTCTCTCCCCCTCTCCCTCCCCCTCCCTCTCCCCCTCCCTCTCCCCCTCCTCCTCCCCTCTCTCTCCCCCCTCCCCCTCCCCTCTCCCCCTCCCTCTCCCCCTCCCCTCTCTCTCCCCCCCTCCCCCTCTCCCTCCCTCTCCCCCTCCCTCCCCCTCCCTCTCCCCCTCCCTATCCCCCTCTCCCTCCCCTCTCTCTCCCCCCTCCCTCCCTCTCCCCCTCCCCCTCCCCTCTCTCTGCCCCCTCTCTCTCCCCCCTCCCTCCCCCCTCTCCCTCCCCCTCCCTCTCCCCTCTCTCTCCCTCCCCCTCCCCTCCCTCTCCCCCTCCCTCTCCCCTCTCTCTCCCCCTCTCTCCCCCTCTCTCTCCCCCCTCTCTCTCCCCCCTCTCCCTCCCCCCTCTCCTTCCCCCTCCCTCTCTCCAGGTTGAATGGATGTTATGAGGCGCTGTCGGGCGGCAGTACCTCAGAGGGTTTTGAGGACTTCACAGGAGGGGTGACCGAGATGTACGACCTTCGCAAGTCACCTGCCGACCTCTTCGGAATCATCCGGAAGGCGCTTGACCGTGGTTCATTACTGGGCTGTTCCATTGACGTGAGTTCTACCCTATCCGCCCCAATGCCCCCCCCCCACGAAATGCTCCCTCCTTGCCTCTCCCACCACGAGCGTCTCCCTCAATTCTCCCCCTCAGGATGAGTGTCTCCTCAATTCTCCCTCTCAGGACGAGTTCTCCCTCAATTCTCCCTCTCGGGACAAGTGACTCCCTCGATTCTCCCCCTCGGGACGAGCGTCTCCCTCGATTCTTCCTCTCGGGATGAGTGACTCCCTCAATTCTCCCCCTCGGGATGAGCGTCTCCTCAATTCTCCCCCTCGGGACGAGCGTCTCCCTCAATTCTCCCCCTCGGGACGAGCGTCTCCTCAATTCTCCCCCTCGGGACGAGCGTCTCCCTCGATTCTCCCTCTCGGGACGAGCGTCTCCCCCGATTCTCCCCCTCGGGACGAGTGTCTCCCCCGATTCTACCCCTCGGGACGAGCGTCTCCCCAATTCTCCCCCTCGGGACGAGCGTCTCCCTCGATTCTCCCTCTCGGGACGAGCGTCTCCCCCGATTCTACCCCTCGGGACGAGCGTCTCCCCCGATTCTACCCCTTGGGACGAGCGTCTCCCCAATTCTCCCTCTCGGGACGAGCGTCTCCCTCAATTCTCCCCCTCGGGACGAGCGTCTCCTCAATTCTCCCCCTCGGGACGAGCGTCTCCCTCGATTCTCCCTCTCGGGACGAGTGTCTCCCCCGATTCTCCCCCTCGGGACGAGCGTCTCCCCCGATTCTCCCCCTCGGGACGAGCGTCTCCTCAATTCTCCCTCTCGGGACGAGTGTCTCCCTCAATTCTCCCTCTCGGGGTGAGAATGTCCCTCACTTCTCCCTCCTGTGGTGTTATGCTCCCTCACTGCCCATCCCATGGCGAGGCGCTCCCTCTAGCACTCCCTGCGTCAGTCACGGATCTGTCTGCTCTCTACACAGATCACCAACACGTTCGAAATGGAGGCCATGACCTTCAAGAAGCTGGTCAAAGGTCACGCCTACTCACTGACCGGCGCCAAGGAGGTGAGGGAGCGTCCGCGGTCACCGTGTATGGCTGTAGTCACGTATACTGGCGCGGAAAACCTCACTCTCTCTCGCGCACAGACACGTGCACACAGACAGACACACACTCACGCAAGCTCTCTCTCTCTCTCACACACACACACACACACACACAAACACACACACACACACACACATACAAACACACACACACACATACACACACACACACACACAACACACACACACAAACACACACACACACACGCACACGCACACACACGCACGCAAGCACAACACACACACACACAAACACACACACACACGTACAACACACACACACACGCACAACACGCACACACACACATACACACACACGCACACACACACACACGCACAACACACACACACACACACGCACAACACACACACGCACAACACACACACGCACGCACACACATGCACGCACGCACACACATGCACACGTGCACGCACACACGCACGCACACACACGCACAACACACACACACACAAACACACACACACGCACAACACACACACACATACACACACGCACACACACACACAGACACACACCACACGCACAACACACACACACGCACAACACTCACACGCGCACACACACACACAAACACACACACACGCACACACACACACGCACACACACACGCACACACACACAAACACACATGCACACACACGCACAACACACACACGCACACGCACAACACACACACGCACACGCGCGCACACACACACACGCACGCACAAAACACACGCACAAACACGCACACACACACACACGCACGCACAACACACACAAACACACACACGCACAACACACACACACACGCACAACACGCACACACACACGCACGCACAACACACACACACGCACAACACACACACAAACACACACACACATACGCACAACACACACACACACACACGCACAACACACACACACATACACACGCACAACACACACACATACACATACACACACACACGCACACACACACATACACACATACACACGCACAGACACGCACACACACACGCACACACATGCACACACACACACACAAACACACACACATGCACACACACGCAAAACACACACACAGACGCACACACACGCACACGCGCATGCACACACGCACGCACACACACACGCACACACGCGCGCACACACACACGCACACACACGCACACACACACGCACGCACAACACACACACACACAAACACACACACACACGCACAACACACACACACAACCACACACACACGCACAACACACACACACACACACACGCACACACACACACACACAAACACACACACACACACGCACAACACACACACACATACACACACACACGCACACACACACGCACACACACACGCGCACACACACATACACGCACACACACACACACACACACACATACACACACACACACACATACACACACACACACACACACACACATACACACACGCACACACACACACATACACACATACACACGCTCTCTCACACATTCGCACTGAAACACTCGACTGTCTTCCCACCCGCTGTTTACCGGGAACGATTTATCTCGACCTTCCTCTCTCCCTCCCTCCCTCTCCTTCCCATCCTCCATCACCCCCTCACCCCTCACCCCCCTCGGTAGGTACTGTGCCGAGGAAGCCTGGTGAAGCTGGTCCGTCTCCGCAATCCCTGGGGTGAGGTGGAGTGGACGGGACCCTGGAGTGACAGGTGGGCGCACCTCCCATCCCATGCGCGGTCTCACCTATCACCTCCCAGTGTCTCACTTCATCCCCCCTCTCCCCCACCCACCCACCTTCCCCCTCACCTTGTCTCACCTATCACCTCCCAGTGTCTCACTTCATCCCCCCTCTCCCCCACCCACCCACCTTCCCCCTCACCTGCTCTCACCTATCACCTCCCAGTGTCTCACTTCATCCCCCCTCTCCCCCACCCACCCACCTTCCCCCTCACCTGGTCTCTCCCATCACCTCCCAGTGTCTCACTTCATCCCCCCTCTCCCCCACCCACCCACCTTCCCCCTCACCTGGTCTCTCCCATCACCTCCCAGTGTCTCAATTCATCCCCCCTCTCCCCCACCCACCCACCTTCCCCCTCACCTGGTCTCACCTATCACCTCCCAGTGTCTCACTGCATGCCCCCTCTCCCCCACCCACCCACCTTCCCCCTCACCTGGTCTCACCTATCACCCCCCACTGTCTCACTTCATCCCCCCTCTCCCCCACCGACCCACCTTCCCCCTCACCTGGTCTCACCTATCACCTCTCAGTGTCTCACTGCATCCCCCCTCTCCCCCACCCACCCACCCTCCCCCTCTTCTGTCCTCCCCCCCACTCTCCCCTACCCCACCTTTGTACCCTGGCATCTTCCCCCTTCCCTTCCCGTCCTGATGAATGGTCTTGGCACAAAACGTCGAGTGTCTATCCGACGCTGCCTGACCTGCTGAGTTCCTCCAGCACTGTGTGTGTGAGTTTTAAGGACGAAATGGTTGAAGGGACGCCCTGTGTCGTGTTCAGTGGACACGGTGTCGCTGTGCTGGGGGCGGGGGGGGGGTTCGGTTTCAGAGGTGTACTGGTTGGTTCAGGATCCGAATGGTCGAAGGGAAGTCGCTGTTCCTGAACCCGGTGATTTGGGTCTTCGGGTTCCTGTGCCCCCTGCCCGATGGGAGCCGTGAGAAGATGGCACGGTCCGGGTGGCAGGCATTTTTGATGATGGATGTACCCCTTTTGAGGCGGCCCCTCCTGGAGACACGACTGACAGTGGGGAGTGAAGTTCAAAGTTCATTTATTATCAAAGTACGTATCCAACCTTGAGATTTGTCTCCTTCCAGACTGCCTCAACGCAAAGAAACACAAAAGAACCCATTAAAATAAAGACCGTCATGCACCTGGTGTGTTTGACAAATCAGGCAAACTATAAACACCAGGGTTCTGAACGGAGGTCCACAACGAGAGACTGTCCCCGGACCGTTAGTTGAGCGCAGAGCGGAACAGCGGGTTGAACCGGCCATTTCCTCACCCTGGGCCACGGCACCCTGACCTGTTCAATCTTGCCCAAGTTGCTGCTCACTGTCGGAGCGCTGTGAGAACTGGCCCCCTCTGGCTCGATCCAGCCTGCGCCCGCCCGTAACAGTTCAGGTTGCCGTCTCTGACTGGAGCTCTGTGGCTCGTGGAGCGCCGCAGGGATCGGTGCTGGTTGTTGTCCGTACCAGTGACCTGGATGGTAATGTGGTCAACGTGGATCAGCAAGTTTGCGAGTGACACCAAGATCGGACAGTGAGGATGGTTATCATGGCCTGCAAAGGGACCAGCTGGAAAAATGGGCTGAGAAATGGCCGATGGAACTTACTGCAGACAGGTGCAAGGAGATGCACTTTGGGAGGACCGGCTAAGGTGGGTCTTACACAGTGAACAGTTGGGCACTGAGGAGTGTGGTAGAACAAAGGGATTTGGGAACACAGGTCCATAATTCATTGACAGTGGTGTCACAGGTAGTTAGGGCTGTAAGGAAAGCTTTTGGCACATTGGCCCTCATAAATCAAGGTACTGAGTACAGGAGAGGGGATGTTATGTTGAAGTTGTATAGGACGTTAGTGAGGCCTAATTTGGAGTGCTGTGCGCAGTTTTGGTCACCGACCTGCAGGAAAGAGGTAAATAGGGTTGAAAGAATGCGGAGAAAATTTACAAGGATGTTGCCAGGTCTGAAGGACTTGAGATATAAGGAAAGATTGAATAGGTTGGGACTGTATTCTCTAGAACGTGGAAGATTGAGAGATTTGATAGAGGTATACAAAATTGTGAGGGGTATAGATAGAGTAAGTGCAAGCTGGCCTTTTCCAGTGAGGTTGGGTGGGACTACAACCAGAGGTCATGGGTTAAGGGTGAAAGGTGAGGAGTTTAAGGGGAACGTGAGGGGAAACTTCTTCACTCAAAGGGTGGTGAGAGTGTGGAATGAGCTGACAGTACAAGTGGTGGATGCGAGCTCGATTTCAACATTGAAGAGAAGTTTGGATGGGTACATGGATGGGAGGGGTGTGCAGGGCTATGGACCTGGTGCAGGTCAATGGGAGTAGACAGTTTAAATGGTTCAGCATGGACTAGATGGGCCAAAGGGCCTGTTTCTGCGCTGTATTTATCTACGCCTGCGGCCCAGTGCTTAAATCAATCGAACCTCGGGTCTTCCTCGTTCTCGGCCACAGGCCAACTGCCTCACCTCACCTCGCCTCGGTTCTGCCGCATGGAATTGCCTCCAAGTCCAAAGGGCAGTTACAGATTATTATTTACGATGATCCCTTGCCAGATTAACAAAGTACTCAGTTGCTTTCCTTGTTGCGTCGGCCTCCAGCCAGAGGTCACCAGGATTCACCGGTACCATCTTAAGCTGGCATGTGCCCGCGATGACCGCCTTCCATCCGCTACTCTCGACAGCGCCTCCTGTGACTTGGGCGCGGAACAGCCGAAGCAGACTGTGGCCGACAGAGGACAGTGAAAACAGGCGAGAGGTTCACCAGAGTCTCCTCCCCCGATTTGTGACGTTTACCGGGAGTGTTGTACTCGAAGGGCCCAAAGTATTGTTGAGGATCCTGACCACCCATCCTGCAATCTCTCTGACCCACTACCGTCAGGAAGGAGGTACAGGAGCGTCAGGACTGGGACTGCCAGACTGGGTGACAGCTTCTTCCCCCAGGATGTGAGACTATTGAATACCCTGCCACCACCGAGGTCTCGTCACCAGGACAACGAGCTGTTTACTGTGAACCTGAGCTGTGCACTGCATGCATTTTGAATGATATTTTATTACCTTATTTGTGGCAATATATTGGTTTATGTGTTGTGTGTGATGTGTGTTGTGTGTGATGCACTGTGCTCTCGGAGGAATGTCGTTTTGTTAGGTTGTAAATACGTACAGTCAGATGGCAATGAACTTGGACTCGAGCCATCCCTTCCAATCCCAGTTAGTCATAGTTATAGTCAGACTTTATTGATCCCGGGGGAGATTGGTTTTCGTTACAGTTGCACCATAAATAATTAAATAGTAATAAAACCATAAATAGTAAATAGTTAAATAGTAATATGTAAATTATGCCAGGAAATAAGTCCAGGAGCAGCCTATTGGCTCAGGGTGTCTGACCCACCAAGGGAGGAATTGTAAAGTTTGATGGCCACAGGCAGGAATGACTTCCTATGACGCTCTGTGTTGCATCTCGGTGGAATGAGTCTCTGGCTGAAAGTACTCCTGTGCCCACCCAGTACATTATGCAGTGGATGGGAGACATTGTCCAAGATGGACAGCATCCTCTTTTCAGACACCACCGTCAGAGAGTCCAGTTCCATCCCCACAACATCACTGGCCTTACGAATGAGTTTGTTGATTCTGTTGGTGTCTGCTACCCTCAGCCTGCTGCCCCAGCACACAACAGCAAACATGATCGCACTGGCCATCACAGACTCGTAGAACATCCTCAGCATCGTCTGGCAGATGTTAAAGGACCTCAGTCTCCTCAGGAAATAGAGACGGCTCTGACCCTTCTTGTAGATAGCCTCAGTGTTCTTAGACCAGTCCAGTTTATTGTCAATTCGTATCCCCCAGGTATTTGTAATCCTCCACCATGTCCACACTGACCCCCTGGATGGAAACAGGGGTGACCGGTGCCTTAGCTCTCCTCAGGTCTACCACCAGCGACTTAGTCTTTTTCATATTAAGCTTTTTCCCACAGATCCAATGAGTGGAATCACGTCGATCCGGGCCACCGCAGGGAGATGCAGGTGAAGCTGGAGGACGGGGAGTTCTGGTGAGTTTGATGTGTCGGATTCTCTGTGGCTGCAGGCAACATGGCAGGGCAGTGAGCACCATCAGTCTCACAGAGTAAGCAGATTTAAATGTTATTACTGACCAGGGTGAAGCTCCCTCTACCCCGTCACATCACACACTCCCGGGGTCAGACACAATGAAGCTCCCTCCACACCATCCCATCACACACTCCCGGGGTCAGAGACAGAGTGAATCTCCCTCCCCGCCGCCCCATCGCACACTCCCGGGGTCAGACACAATGAAGCTCCCTCCACACCGTCCCAATCACACACTCACGGGGTCAGAGACAGAGTGAATCTCCCTCCCCACCGTCCCATCGCACACTCCCGGGGTCAGAGACGGAGTGAATCTCCCTCCCCACCGCTCCATCACACACTCCCGGGGTCAGAGACAGAGTGAATCTTCCTCCCCACCGTCCCATCGCACACTCCCGGGGTCAGACACAGAGTGAACCTCCCTCTGCACCATCCCATCAGACACTCCCGGGGTCAGACACCTGAGTGAATCTCCCTCCACACCGTCCCATCACACACTCCCGGGGTCAGACACAGAGTGAAGCTCCCTCCACACCGTCCCATCACACACTCCCGGGGTCAGACACAATGAAGCTCCCTCCACACCGTCCCATCACACACTCCCGGGATCAGACACAGAGTGAATCTCCCTCCCCACCGTCCCATCGCACACTCCCGGGGTCAGAGACAGAGTGAATCTCCCTCCCCACCGCCCCATCGCACACTCCCGGGGTCAGACACAATGAAGCTCCCTCCACACCGTCCCATCACACACTCCCGGGATCAGACACAGAGTGAATCTCCCTCCCCACCGCCCCATCGTACACTCCCGGGGTCAGACACAGAGTGAACCTCCCTCTACACCATCCCATCACACACTCCCGGGGTCAGACACAGAGTGAAGCTCCCTCTACACTGTCCCATCACACACTCCCGGGGTCAGACACAGAGTGAACCTCCCTCTACCCCGTCCCATCACACACTCCCGGGGTCAGACACAGAGTGAATCTTCCTCCCCACCGTCCCATCGCACACTCCCGGGGTCAGACACAGAGTGAACCTCCCTCTGCACCATCCCATCACACACTCCCGGGGTCAGACGCAGAGTGAAGCTCCCTCTACACTGTCCCATCACACACTCCCGGGGTCAGACACAGAGTGAACCTCCCTCTACCCCGTCCCATCACACACTCCTGGGGTCAGACATAGAGTGAATCTCCCTCCCCACCGTCCCATCGCACACTCCCGGGGTCAGACACAGAGTGAACCTCCCTCTACACCATCCCATCACACACTCCCGGGGTCAGACACAGAGTGAAGCTCCCTCTACACTGTTCCATCACACACACCCAGAGCAGCAATAGCAAAGATCAGGCTCAAAATAAAATTATCTAGTTGGTTAACCATTTCTGCAATCTGCCTTGGGTGTGGTGGAAGTATCAGAGGATGTGTGAAAACTGTGTTGGGTGTGTGTGGGAAATGTCGGAGGGTGTGTGACATGTGCGTTGGGAAGTGTCAGTGGGTTTGTGAGTCAGTAACGCGAGGAGCTGTTTGTCAGTGCTGCAGAGTGGACACAATCTCCCAGTAACCATATGAACCCACGGGGCTCCTGCTGTTGGCATGTGTTTGAGTGTATGTGTGGACGTGTTTTTGTGTTTGTGTGTATGCATGTGTGTGAGTGTGTGTGTGTGTGTGTGTATGTCGCTGTATGAATGTGTGTGTGTCTCTGCAGACATCCCACCTCTCCTGGAAGTCCCGGGAGTCTCCTGCATATTAATAGTGGCTCCCTGATGCCTGCAAATTATATAAAATGTCCCGGATATCAATTTCTTTTGAGAGAGAAAGCGATCGAGAGAGAGAGTGAGACCACGCCATTGCGGAGTGTTCCAAAAAAAGAAAATATAAAATATACGTCACCCCAGACTACAGTAAAGTGTACCCCTGCCTAACAGGGGTCAAAATAATGACAGTGTTGCTCGCTGCACTGTTTGCAACAGTGACTTTACTATTGCCCATGGGGGGTTAAGACTGTAAAAGACATGTTGAGGTGAGTTTAACAGGTGTCATTCGTTCATTAGCATAGCTAACGTTATTTAAACTAGCCGGCCACTGCTAAGGAGCTGCGCTATTGCAGACATCCCACCTCTCCCAGACATTCCGGGAGTCTCCCGCAAATTGATGGTGCTGCCTCCCTGAAATGAGTTTTTGCAGGGTGGGATGTCTGTCTCTGTGAGTGTGAGTGTGTATCTGTGTGTGTGTGTATCTGTATGTGTGTGTGCGTGTGCGTGTGTATGTGTGTGTGTGTGTTTCTGTGTGGGTGTGTCTGTCTGTCTGCGTGTGTGTGCGCTCATTTAACTGCCTGTCCCCCCTCCCGGCCAGGATGTCGTTTTCGGACTTCCAGAGGGAGTTCAACCGGCTGGAGATCTGTAACCTGACGGCAGACGCGCTCAGCTCGGACCGGCAGCAGACCTGGAACACCTCGCTGTACGAGGGGGCGTGGAGACGGGGGAGCACAGCCGGAGGGTGCAGGAACTTCCCAGGTACGGAGTACACAGCCCCCCCACCCTTCCCTCTGTCACTGTCAATCACTCCCCAGCCCCCACCCTCAGGTCCTTTCTGTCAACTCTTTCCAGACCTCTCACCACTTCACACTTGTATGTCCACCCACGTTCCAGAGAAAACCGTCCCACCGATTCTCACACCTACATCGAAACGTGCAGTCGAGCGCATCACTGGTGTTAACCTAAGGATATACGGGGTGGGGGGGGGGGTGCATTCCGGTTTATCATAGCCATCGCACACTCCCTCCACTGAACACGGCAGCAACAGAGACACAAGTGGGCCAATTAACCACCGACCACACACGTGGTCACAGAGAGAGCGTGCACGCGTACACACACACACACACAGTGACCGAGTCTGAGATGAAACCAGGTGTCCCAGAGCCCATGAACGAGCCTGAAATTTCCGGAAGCAAAGTCTGCCTGTGGGACACGAGCTCCTGGAGTAACTCCGGTCTCAGGAGACCCTGCGGTCTCGAAGCTCGGCCGGGCTGGGTCCAGGCACCTTCACCACCCTTCCGCCTGTCTCCTCCGGGGTTTACGAGCAGCTTGGCCTGGCTCTGATGCAGTCTGTAGTGAAGATAGAGTTATGGAACAGTACAGCACACAAACAGAGCCTTCAGCCCATCTAAACTGTGTCTCATCCTATTGACACACACCTTGTTCAGAGACCTGCATAGCTCTCCCTTCCGCTGGCAGCCCGTTCCAAACTCACACAACCCTATGAGTGACAAGGTCCCCCCTCGGGCTCTCCCAAAATGTCCCCTTGCCTTGAGTGACAGGCTGTGGGTGGGGCCTACTCTGGGCAGTGGGCGAGGCCTGACGGTGATTGATGGGACATTGGCAGCGTCTCTGTGATTGATAGGCCATGGACGAGGCCTTGGGCAGGGACTGGCAATGAGTAACAGGTCACAGGAGGAATCTCTGCAGGAGATAGGCCCTTTTTTCAGCCTGATGCTGATTGACAGGACATGGGTGGGGCTTTGCAGTGATTGACAGGCAGTGCATGGGTGCTCTCTGTGATTGACGGGCCATTGTCAGGGATTCTCTGTGATTAGTGAACCAAGGGAGGGATCTCTAAATTTGACAATTCATGTATGAGTCCTCGATCTGACTCTGCATGGGTGTGGCCTCTGTGATTGACAGTGCATGGGTGTGACCTCTCTCTGATTGATGGGAGGTGGGTGTGGCCTCTCTCTGATTGATGGGAGGTGGGTGTGGCCTCTCTCTCTGATTGATGGGAGGTGAGTGGCCTCTCTGATTGATGGGAGGTGGGTGTGGCCTCTCTGATTGATGGGAGGTGGGTGTGGCCTCTCTCTCTGATTGATGGGAGGTGGGTGTGGCCTCTCTCTGATTGATGGGATGTGGGTGTGGTCTCTGATTGATGGGATTTGGGTGTGGTCTCTGATGGGAGGTGGGTGTGGCCGCTCTCTGATTGATGGGAGATGGGTGTAGCCTCTCTCTAATTGATGGGAGGTGGGTGTGGCCTCTGATGGGAGGTGGGTGTGGCCTCTCTCTGATTGATGGGAGGTGGGTGTGGCCTCTCTGATGGGAGGTGGGTGTGGCCTCTCTGATTGATGGGAGGTGGGTGTGACCTCTCTCTGATTGATGGGAGCTGGGTGTGGCCTGTCTCTGATTGATGGGAGCTGGGTGTGGCCTGTCTCTGATTGATGGGAGGTGGGTGTGGCCTCTCTGATTGATGGGAGGTGGGTGTGGCCTCTCTGATGGGAGGTGGGTGTGGCCTCTCTCTGATTGATGGGAGCTGGGTGTGGCCTGTCTCTGATTGATGGGATTTGGGTGTGGTCTCTCTCTGATTGATGGGAGGTGGGTGTGGCGCCTCTCTGATTGATGGGATGTGGGTGTGGCCTCTCTGATTGTTGGGATGTGGGTGTGGCCTCTCTGATGGGATGTGGGTGTGGCCTCTGATTGATGGGATGTGGGTGTGGCCTCTTTCTGACTGATGGGATGTGGGTGTGGCCTCTCTGATTGATGGGAGGTGGGTGTGGCCTCTCGCTGATTGATGGGATGTGGGTGTGGCCTCTCTGATGGGATGTGGGTGTGGCCTCTCTGATTGATGGGATGTGGGTGTGGCCTCTCTGATTGATGGGATGTGGGTGTGGCCTCTCTCTGACTGATGGGATGTGGGTGTGGCCTCTCTGATTGATGGGAGGTGGGTGTGGCCTCTCTCTGATTGATGGGAGGTGGGTGTGGCCTCTCTCTGATTGATGGGAGGTGGGTGTGGCCTCTCTCTGATTGATGGGATGTGGGTGTGGCCTCTCTGATTGATGGGAGGTGGGTGTGGCCTCTCTCTGATTGATGGGAGGTGGGTGTGGCCTCTCTCTGACTGATGGGTTGTGGGTTTTGCAGCCTCTCTCTGACTGATGGGATGTGGGTGTGGCCTCTCTCTGATTGATGGGAGGTGGGTGTGGCCTCTCTCTGATTGATGGGAGGTGGGTGTGGCGCCTCTCTGATTGATGGGAGGTGGGTGTGGCCTCTGATTGATGGGAGGTGGGTGTGGCCTCTCTCTGATTGATGGGAGGTGGGTGTGGCCTCTCTCTGATTGATGGGATGTGGGTGTGGCCTCTCTCTGACTGATGGGTTGTGGGTTTTGCGGCCTCTCTCTGACTGATGGGTCGTTGTTGTGGCCTCTCTCTGACTGACAGTCTGCCTGTCCCTCCGCAGCCACGTTCTGGATTAATCCTCAGTTTAAGATGGAGTTGAGGGAGGAGGACGACAACTCCGAGCACCAGGAGTCTGGCTGCAGCTTCCTCGTCGCCCTGATGCAGAAGAACCGCCGGCGGCTCCGCCGGCACGGGCAGGACATGGAGACGATCGGCTTCGCCATTTACGAGGTTTGCCCCCTCTCCGGGGGTCTTGGTGGGGAGAGGGGTGGGAATACCTGACCAAATCAATCTCCCCCTCCTCCCACAAGATCCCCACTTCCAGCCCGCCCTCCCTTCGCGGCGACCCTTCCTCACCCCACCCTGCGACCCACACGGGAGGCTCGGTCGCCCAGCGGGATGGAACTGGGGGAGGAGGTGTGGTTGTGTCGGGGGGTTTGTCTGGTGTCTGATACGAGTCGCTTCAGGGTGGGCGGGCAGGCAGGCTGGCCATTCGGCCCGCAGGGCTGCACCTTGCCTCTGCATGGCCTGATTCTCTCTCTCTGCTTCTCCACAGGTTCCCCAGGAGGTAAGTCCATCTCTGAGAGTCGCCCTGCCGCAGGTAACCTCCCCTCAGGTGTCAGGAGACCCCCGAATGGGGGTGTGGGTTTGGCGGGGTGAGGGATTAATTTGAATGCACAGAGTTACAGCTACAGGTCAGAGCCAAGGAAAGGGGGGGGGTGCGTATTATTAGAAAGAGTGGGCAGTACTCTGAGTGGCTGTGAAAGGGGGCGGGGCCATCGATAGGGGCGGGGTTACTGAAAGAGGGTGGGGCTACAGCAAGGGGGTGGGGCAGAGTTCTGAGTGGTCGCAAAAGGGGGCGGGGTTACAGAAGAGGGGAGGGGCTACCAGAAAATGCGAGGAACGGCAAGGGGGTGGTGTTGCAGCAGAGGGTAGGGAGTAGGGACGTGATGAGTGGGGGGGTAGGATGGGGTGAGGGTGCAGGCGGGCTTACGGTGAAGGGCAGAGTTATGGCACAGAGGCGCGGTTGTGGCTGACCTCCAGCGGGCGGGGTTACAGCAAGGGGGCGGGGCCAGGCTGAGAGGGCGGGGTTAAGAGCAGCCGCAGTAGGGGCACGGGGATAGGAACGGAGGCGGAGTTGCCGCGAGTGAGTAGCCACTGGGGGTGCGGTTTACGGCGAGTGGGCGGATTTTGGTGAGGCTCCGCGAGATTAGTGGGTGTTGGGGGCGTGGCGATGGCGAGGAGGTGGGGTCATGGAGAGGGGTCAGAGTTAATGCGAGGAAGGGGTGGTCACAGTGGAGGGTGGGGTTGTGGCACTGTGACAATTGAAGCTGATCTTTTGTTCCTCTCTCCATGGTCGCTGACCGACCTGTTGAGTGTTCTGCATTGTTGCCTCCCCGCTGGGGTTTCTTTCCTTCCCCTCTCCCCGCCAACCACCCCCGGGTGACCTGACCCCCACTCTCGCTCTGTTCCAGTACGCCGGGCGGTCGGCCGTCCACCTGAAGCGCGACTTCTTTCTGACGCACGGCTCGCGCGCCCGCTCGGAGCTCTTCATCAACCTCCGGGAGGTAAGCAGCCGCTTCAGGCTGCCGCCGGGGGAGTACATCATCGTCCCGTCCACCTTCGAACCCAACAAGGAGGGCGATTTCTGCCTGAGGGTCTTTTCGGAGAAGCAAGCCCATTCCGAGTAAGTGACCTGCTCGACCACAGCCTGTCCCCGGGGTCCTTGGTAAATCTGTGGGTCCAATACAAACCAAATCCCAGGATCCCTATTTACCAAATACCCGGGTCTCCAGTCACCAAATCCCGGGTCCCCGGCGACCAAATCCCCCCGTCCCATATCCACCGAATCCCCAGGCCCCGACTCACCCAATCCCCATGTCTCAACTCAACCCTGCCTCCCCTCAACCCTCCCCCTTCAACCCCTCCCCTTTAAACCCCATCCCCTCAACCCCTTCCCCCAACTCTCCCTCCCTCAATCCCTCTTTCCTCAACCCCTTCCTCCCTCAATCCCTCTTTCCTCAACCCCTTCCTCCCTCAAAACCCGCTCCCCAACCCCTCCCTCATCAACATCTCCCTCCCTACCCCTCCTCACCTCCTCCCTCAACCCCTTGATCGCTCAGCCCCTCGTCCTCCCCTAACCCTTTGCCCCATCCCTTCCCTCCTCACCTCTCCCCTTCATCCCCTCCCTCCTCAAACCCTCCCTCACTCACCCCCTTCCCTTCCTAATCCCTCCATCCCTCAACCTCTCCCTCCTTCAACCCCTTCGTCCTCCCTCTCCCTCCCTGCCCATTCCTCTCCTCCTTCCCTCCTCCTCCCTCTCCCTCCTTGGCCATTGCCCCTGCCTGCTCGTGAGTTGCCAGGGGGCCTGTTTCTCCGGGATGTGTTGGTGGAACTGTGCAGTGAGGTGGGCGGGGGGGGGGCGGGTAGAGGGAGATGTGCCTGCCGACCACGAGCACGCCTTCAGAAGGCGAAACCTCTGAAAGGCGGCGTCCATCGTTACGAACCCCACCAGTCATGATTTGGCCTCTTCTCACTGCTGCCGTCGGGGAGGAGCAAGACGCAGACTCAAGATTTTAGGAGCGGCTTCTTAACGAGATTCCCGGATAGCACGTTGCCTTCCGGGAGCCAGGGTCTGGGTTATCTCGGACTGAGTCCTCAGCGTCCTGAAGTGGGAGGGTGAGCAGCTGGGGGTCGTGGTCCAATTCGGTACCAGTGACACGGGTAGGACGAGTGACGAGGCTCGTCGTTGGGCGTTCAGGGAGTTAAAGGACGGGACCCCCAGGGTTGTGATCTCAGGATTGTTACCCGTGCCACGCGCTAGTGAGGCCGGAACTAGGAAGGTTACACAGTTTAATACTGGCTAAGGAGTTGGTGTAGGAGGGAGGGCACAAGATTTTTTTTCCCTTCTAGGGAAGGTGGAACCTGTACTCACCGGAATTCAGTAGAATGAGGGGTGAGCTCATTGAACCCTATTGAATGGTGAAGGGCCTCGATAAGAGCGGACACGGAGAGGATGTTTCCTGTGGCGGGATAGTCAAAGATCAGAGGACTCAGTGTCAGAAGAGAGACGAGGGGGAATTTCTTCAGCCGGAGAGTGGTGAATCTGTGGAATTTGTTGCCACAGGCCAAGTCACTGGGGGTATTTCAAGCAGAGGTTGATCGATTCATGATGGGTCATGGGCATGAAGGGATACGGGGAGAAGGCAGGAGATGGGGGCTGAGAGGGAAAATGGATCAGCCATGCTGAAATGGGGTAGACTCGATGGGCCGAATGGCCGAATTCTGCTCCGAAATCTTAAGGTCTTCCCCTCTGTCATCGGGATTCTGAGCAGTTTATGAGCCCATGAACACAGCCCACTAATTTTTGCTCCTGTTCCACAAGACTTATTTAAAAAATATATTTCTCACGGTACTGATAGTTCCTCTATTATTATACATCGCTCTGTACCGCTGCCGCGAAGACAAATCACTTCCCGATAATGTGCCGGTGACATTGAACTGGATTCTGACCCTGTTCCTCTTGATCCTGCAGGGAGCTGGACGATGAGATCAGTGCCGACCTGCAGGAGGAGGTGAGGCGCCGGGGGGTCTCGGGCTGGGGGGGGGGTCCAGCGGGATCGTTGTTGGGAGGGTGGGGGCCGGCCAGTCACTCCCGGTCCTGTAAAGGGGAGGGACATTCCCTGCCCCCTGGGGAGATGTGGCCACCAGTGGGGCTGGCCGCTCCCCCCCCGGCCCCCCGTCCCGCGCTGGATCCGGTCGACTGGCAGCGAAGGGGCCGTTTCTCTGCGAGGCGTACAGGCGGGTGCGTTCACTCCCGCTCACGCTCAGTGGGGGAGGGGTGGGCTGGGGCTCCCCTTGGAAGGGGGTCTGACCGGCCAGCCAGTGGTCGTCCATCTCCGACGGCCGGGTCCCTGTTCCTCCTTGGCGGTGGGGAAGGCCCACGGCCTGCGCTCGACAAGCCGCCACTCTCTCAGTGGCATTTTGGACCCGGCTGGTTTTAGTTTTAATTTATTTCATTCCGAGTCCGAGGTACCGTGTGGAGCAGGCCCCATCCGGCCCAGCAGGCCGCACTGCCCCAACAACCCCAAACTGACCCTATTCTAATGACGGGGCAATTGACAATGACCGGCCTTTGGACTGCGGGAGGAACGCGGATCCCCTGGGGGAAATCCCGCGTGCCCCACGCCGCGGTGGGTGTACAGGGGTTCCTTACGGAGGGCGCCGGGGTCGGACTTGGAGCTCTGACGGCCTGGCGTCACGCTGGCCCCGGGGTTGGGGCCGGGGCAGTGTCTGATTCACGGTTAACGCCACGGGCCCCTTTTCCGCCCCCCCCCCCGCAGGTGGAGGTCCCCGAGCACGAGATCGACGAGAGGTTCAAGGCCCTCTTCCGGCAGTTGGCCGGGGAGGTGAGTACGAGCGTCGGAGGGCTGGGGAGGGGAGGGGCGGGGTTCACAGGTCAGGGGGTCGTCAGGAGTCCGTAATGGGTGGGGGGAGGGTCGGAGTGGATGGTCCAGAGAGTGAGTCATTCCCTGTACATACACGTATCTCACATTCTCTTCAACACCTCGATCGTATCCGCCTCCACCACCACCCCTGGCAGCTCATTCCACACACCCACCACTCCCCGGGTAAAAGAACTTGCCCCCCTACACATCTCCTTTGGACCTACCCCCTCTCACCTTCAATGCACACCCTCTGGTACTGGGCGTCCCTGCCCTGGGCAAGGCCTGCTTTTCCACCTGGTCCCGTCGACCTGCAGCCTGACCACAGACCGACGTACCTCTCCCGCCCGCGTGCTTACTCAAACCTCTCTTTAAACGTCGAGCCCACCGCTCGTTCCGCCATGAGTGAGGAAGTTCCTCCTCAGGCTCCTCTTAAACTTCCTCACCTTTCACCCTTAACCCGTGACCTTGGGTTGTAGGCCTCACCCAACCTCAGTGGAAAAAGCCTGCCAGCATTTACCCGATCTGTACCCCTCGGAATTTTGTACACCTCTCTCAAATCTCCCCTCAATCTCCTACGTTCCAGAGAATACCTGTTGCTCCCTGAAAGTGGCCACACAAACTAACCTCTTCAGTCTTTCCTTATAACTCAGGTGCTCCAGTCCCAGCAACATCCTTGTGAATTTTCTCTGTACTCTTTCAATCTGATGGAAATCTTTCTTGTACATTCCCCAGGTCTGTCTCAAACAGTTGGGGGGGGGGAGGCGGTCATAGATCATAGGACAGTACAGGCCCTTCGGCCCATCTCCAACAGACCGGTACAGCACCGGAACAGGCCCCTCGGCCCACAGTGTTGTGCCGAACCAGTTAAATTGATGATCAAATGGCCGACTAAACCGATCTCTTCTGCCTGCAGAATGTCCATATCCTTCCATTTTTCTCACCTTCACACTCCTATCTAAACATCTCTTCAAAGTCCCGAACGTACCTGCCCCCACAACCGCCCCAGGCAGAATATTCCACACACCCAAAACTCTGTAAGAAAAAAAACTCGCCCCTCACGTCCCTTTGACTTGAAATACAAGTCCTCTGGTATTTGACATTTTGACCCCGGGGGAAAAAAAGTGCTGGTTGTCTAACTCAGCCTCTCATAATTGAGTAAAGTTCCAGCAGATCTCCCCACAGCTTTTGAACACAATGCCTCCACACCACCCTATCAACTTGTGTGGCCACTTTCAGAGAGCAATGGACTAGGACCCCAAGATCTCCCCGTACGTACCAGGCTGCCGCCACCCCACGTTAAAACAAAAAACTTGCCTCTTACATCTCGTTGTAAGTGACCTCACCTTGCCTCGAGTGTACGTCTTCCCCTTATGGGATGGTTTAGACCTGGGGGAGCAGCTACTGGCTTTCACTCTGCTCGTCCGGGCTTCTTTTAAACTCCTGCTCTCCGTCCCGGAACGTCACGGGAGACCCCAAGCCAATCCTGAACAGTCACATCTCCACTCTCTGTCTGGGAACGTCATGGGAGACCTCAATCAAACCCTGAACAGTCACATCTCCACTCTCTGTCCCGGAACATTAGGGAAAATCCCCAAACCAATCTTGAACAGTCACATCTCCACTCTCTATCCCAGAACGTCACGGGAGACCCCAAGCCAATCCTGAACAGTCACATCTCCACTCTCTGTCCCGGAACATTAGGGAAAATCCCCAAACCAATCTTGAACAGTCACATCTCTGCTCTCTATCCCGGAACGTCACGGGAGACCTCAAACCATTCCTGAACAGTCACATCTCCACTCTCTGTCCTGGAACATCAGGGAAAATTCCCAAGCCAATCCTGAACAGTCACATCTCCGCTCTCTATCCCGGAACGTTACAGGAGACCCCAAACCAATCCTGAAGACAGGTTGCATGGAGAGATATTGGCCACGTTTTGTTAAGCAAAAGATTCTCTGATTCGTCTCGATGAGCCAGGAAGACACGAGCTCCAATTACTGAATCTGCTTCGATCTACAAATTTGTGTTTGTTAGGACAGAGCAGAAGAAGCATTAAAAATACTTGCCGAGATGAACACGGGCCCCTCTCGCTTGAGCCACAGCACCCTTCACGACCGGCCTGTTGGCGAGGCCTCGAAAACTCTACCCCCAAACTCCCCGAGCGTACCATTTTATACTTTTCTCACCGATATGAAACGCTGCAGTAAGTGGACAAAACATTGTGCCATCACAAAGCACCCAATCACACCTCACCACTCTCGACGAGTCCCACCCGTGTTCTCCATGGTCCCGCAGACGCTCCCACAGAATTACCTCCTCGTGATGAATCCCCGTGCAGCCAGTTCTGCTACGTTCAAGACCACGGCGGTGGAACGTTTGACCAGCACAAAGATTAACCCCTTGCAGTACAGGGCAGAGCTGAGTCACAGAGGTTTGAATGAGGGAGGGGTTCTGAGCACACAGGGTCCAAGCAGCTGGAGACTTGACCAGAGATGGTGGAGCAATGCAAGATGTTCGAGGGACTGTAACGGGAAAAGCAGAGATCTCAGAGGGGCTGGCGGAGGAGGGGGTCACAGAGATGGGGGTGGGGTGTAGGGACTGGGGGTTACAGAGACAGGGAGGGGTGTAGGGGCTGGAGGGGGTTACAGAGACAGGGAGGGGTGTAGGGACTGGAGGGGGTTACAGAGACAGGGAGGGGTTTAGGGACTGGAGGGGGTTACAGAGATGGGGAGGGGTGTAGGGACTGGGGGTTACAGAGACAGGGAGGGGTGTAGGGGCCGGAGAGGGTTACAGTTACTGACTGGGGATTGTTTCCTCTCCCACAGGATATGCAGGTCTCAGTGATGGAACTTCAGACGATCCTCAATCGTGTGGTGGGAAAACGTAAGAATTGCTTCCGCTCTGCCCCCCACCTTCGCACCTCCCCTCCCCACTTCTCCCATCCCCTCCCCACTCCACCCTCCCCTCCCCTTCTCCCTACCCCTCCCCACTCCACCCTCCCATTCCAGCCCTCCCTTCCCCCACTCTCCACCCCTCCCCTCCCCCACTCTCTCCCCTCTCTTTAACCCCAACCCCTCCCTTAAAACCCCCTCTCTTCACTCCTCCCCCCTCCACCCCTCCCCCCTCAGCACTGCCCCCTCTCTGCTGCGTTCACCCCTGCTCCTCCTCAGTCTCTCTGTTGCCTCCCCCTCCCCAGACCAGGACCTGAAGACGTCGGGTTTCAGTGTGGACGCCTGCCGGTCCATGGTGAACCTCATGGATGTATCCTTGTGTGGCCGCCCCTCCTGCCCCCCTCCCCCCTTCCCGCCTCACGCCCTGGAACCCCAGCGGTCAGTTCTGTGGGCGTTGAATCCCGACGTGGGGTCCGTGGGCGCCGGGACTGTGACCTGTGTAGCGGAGGCAATCATTCCCGATGTAGACAGTGGCGGGGGTGGGGGGGGGTGCAGAGATACGTGAACTCCAGGTGTGTGGGCGGGGTACACACTCCAGATGTGCCCGTGGGTGCAGAGGTCAGTCTGCGCTGAGGCTTTCGGGCACCAGGGCAGTGCCTCAGTTGCTGCCCAGGACGCTGGAGTGTGGCCTTCAGTCCGGCGTCCTCCCGCGGAGAGTTTGCCTGTCCTTCCTGCAAGTGGGTGGGCTTCCTCCCCCAGTGCAAAGGCGGTTTTATCGGTAAATTGTCCCGTGATGGGGCTGATTTTGAATCGGTGGGCAGCGCAGCTCGCTGGGCCTGAGGGGCTTTGTTCCGCGCCGTATCTCGAAATAAATTCAATTCCACATGAAGAAACCGCGTGTGAGGTACAGTTAACCGCAGGCGTGAGGACTGGGGGGGGGGGGGGGTGGATCCGGTTCCAGGTGTGCTGCAGCTGGGTTTCAGGACACTTGTCCAGGGGAGGGAACTGCCCGCCAACTGACCAGGCCGCTTTCCTTAACTTCCACCCCGTTAACCAGCGGGATGGGAACGCGAAACTCGGGCTGACGGAGTTCAACATCCTGTGGAACAAGATCCGAAAGTGGCTGGTGAGAGCGGAGATTTCCCCCCCGCCTTCTACCCTCCTGTCATTTTCATTTTAAAATCCTTTCATCGATATATAATCTTCTACAGCTATAAAATACAGAAATTCAACAAAATAGTATATATATAATTAATAAAGCTGAAAAAACATATATGCTAATAAAAAAAAGAAAAAGAAGGAAAAAAGAGAACCCCAACTAACTAGAAAAAACCCACTAACTACAAAACAAAAAAAAAAGAGAAAAAAAAACCCCATTAGGAACCAACTCCCAGAGCAATACGTCTTACGATCATTTATATGTCAAATCACCTCAGTCAGCCGTGTGCCCGTCTGCCAGCTTCCAGGCTCGGGAACTCGTTTCCGAACTCTCTCCAGCTCCCTCCTGGCCTCTCCATAATATCACCGGCAATCTGACCGTGCTCCAACCGTGAAGACGCTCTGGCCTAGAAGGCTCACCAGCAACTTTACGCCGCTGGTGTTTACGGCAGCAGCAAAGGTCCCCCATCTCTGGCGGTGGTAAGGGTGTCCTCCATCGTGCCAGTAGCTTCCTCTCCGTTTTCACCCCTGTCAGTCACGCAAGTCCCGGGTGCAGACTTAGGAATACCATCGCACTCAGACGTAGAACGATTCTTCATTGCTGTTTCCGTAATAATTTATCTTGACCAGTCAGTTGTTGTTAATCCTGAACCGGTTGACCATTCTTGGTCTGACCTCTACCCTTTGACCCTGTTTGGCGTGGGTGACCCGACCAAGAGCCAAAGCAGAAAGCCCCTGACACTAGCCAACACGGCCCTCTGGGTCATTGAGGTACGCGAGCCTCCAAACCCTCCGACAGTGCCTTGGAGGACCAGCGCCTCAACTTCTGGCAAATTCAAGTTCGGGTTCAGGTTTAATTGTCAGTCAACTGTGCATGAATACAGCCAGACGAAACAGCGTTCCCCGGCGCCAAGGCGTAAAGCACATTACCGACAGCATACAGCACATGACACAGACACCACCGTAGAACAACATCCATTCACAATAGAAATAATAGTCCACAACAATAATAATCAACTTTGTAAAATTAAACTTCTCAGGAGGGTGAAGAAATTTGGCAATGTCCCCATCAACCCTCACTAACTTTTATAGATAGACCATAGATAGCCTCCTATCAGGATGCATCCCGGCTTGGAACGGTGACCACGAGAAATGGCAGGGAGTTGTGCACATAGCAAATCATGGGAAACATCCTCCCTTCTACAGACTGTGCCCTCACTTCTCACTGCCCAGTAAAGCAGGCGACATAAAACCCCAGATTCCTCCTGTCCCCGCGGTCTCTCTCCGATCAGGCAGCAGATACAGCTGAAGGTACGTCCAGTGGTGAAAGGATGTGCCTCCCTCTGTCTCTCTCTCTCCCCCCTGCAGGGTATTTTCCGACAGTTCGACCTGGATAAATCTGGCACAATGAACTCCTACGAGATGAGGCTGGCCCTGGAATCGGCAGGTAGGGAGCACACGGGCGGTTCGAGTGCGCTTCCCAGCTGGGACTGACACGGGCTGGCGGTGCGGCCAGGGGGCCTGACACAGAACCACACAGGAACAGATTAAACTAGTCATTAAATGTCCGACAAAACTAATCCCTTCTACCTCCACACCCCAACCACCATGACATTGTCATTTCCTGTCAGTCACCTTATGGACAGACAGTTAATCTATAAATATCAGCTATCTTATATAATTATATTTAATACAGTTTTTTAAATTACTATGTTCTTTATCTTACTGTGTGTTCTTTTGTGCAACATCGGATCTGGAATAACACGTGTACTGGAAAAGACATTAAACAATCATGAGATATTCTTGAATGTCCATCTCCCTCCATTCCCTGCACATGGTCCATATCCCATCATTCCCTGCACATGGTCCATCTCCCATCATTCCCTGCACATGGTCCATCTCCCATCATTCCCTGCACATGGTCTATCTCCCTCCATTCCCTGTACATGGTCCATCTCCCTCCATTCCCTGCACACGGTCCATATCCCATCATTCCCTGCACACGGACCATCTCCCATCATTCCCTGCACATGGTCCATCTCCGTCCATTCCCTGCATGTGGTCCATATCCCATCATTCCCTGCACATGGCCCATCTCCCTCCATTCCCTGCACATGGTCCATCTGCCATCATTCCCTGCACATGGTCCATCTCCCATCATTCCCTGCTCATGGTCCATCTCCGTCCATTCCATGCACATGGTCCATATCCCATCATTCCCTGCACATGGTCCATCTCCCATTGTTCCCTGCACATGGTCCATCTCCCTCCATTCCCTGCACATGGTCCATCTCCCTCCATTCCCTGCACATGGTCCATCTCCCATTGTTCCCTGCACACGGTCCATCTCCCTCCATTCCCTGCACATGGTCCATCTGCCATCATTCCCTGCAAATGGTCCATCTCCCATCATTCCCTGCTCATGGTCCATCTCCGTCCATTCCATGCACATGGTCCATATCCCATCATTCCCTGCACATGGTCCATCTCCCATTGTTCCCTGCACATGGTCCATCTCCCTCCATTCCCTGCACATGGTCCATCTCCCTCCATTCCCTGCACATGGTCCATCTCCCATTGTTCCCTGCACACGGTCCATCTCCCTCCATTCCCTGCGCATGGTCCATATCCCATCGTTCCCTGCACATGGTCCATCTCCCTCCATTCCCTGCACATGGTCCATCTCCCATTGTTCCCTGCACACGGTCCATCTCCCTCCATTCCCTGCACATGGTCCATCTCCCATCGTTCCCTGCACATGGTCCATCTCCCATCATTCCCTGCACATGGTCCATCTCCCATCATTCCCTGCACATGGTCCATCTCCCTCCATTCCCTGCACATGGTCCATCTCCCTCCATTCCCTGCACATGATCCATCTCCCATCATTCCCTGTACATTGTCCATATCCCATCATTCCTGTACACGGTCCATCTCCCTCCATTCCTGCACACGGTCCATCTCCCTCCATTCCCTGTACATGGTCCATCTCCCATCATTCCCTGCACATGGTCCATGTCCCATCGTTCCCTGTACATGGTCCATCTCCCTCCATTCCCAGCACATGGTCCATCTCCCATCATTCCCTGTACATGGTCCATCTCCCATCATTCCCTGCACATGGTCCATCTCCCATTGTTCCCTGCACATGGTCCATCTCCCTCCATTTCCTGCACATGGTCCATCTCCCTCCATTCCCTGCACACGGTCCATATCCCATCATTCCCTGCACATGGTCCATCTCCCATCATTCCCTGCACATGGTCCATCTCCCTCCATTCCCTGTACATGGTCCATCTCCCATCATTCCCTGCACATGGTCCATCTCCCTCCATTCTCTGCACATGGTCCATCTCCCTCCATTCCCTGCACATTATCCATCTCCCATCATTCCCTGTACATTGTCCATATCCCATCATTCCTGCACACGGTCCATCTCCCTCCATTCCCTGTACACGGTCCATGTCCCATTGTTCCCTGCACATGGTCCATCTCCCTCCATTTCCTGCACATGGTCCATCTCCCTCCATTCCCTGCACATGGTCCATATCCCATCATTCCCTGCACATGGTCCATCTCCCATCATTCCCTGCACATGGTCCATCTCCCTCCATTCCCTGTACATGGTCCATCTCCCATTATTCCCTGCACATGGTCCATCTCCCTCCATTCTCTGCACATGGTCCATATCCCTCCATTCCCTGCACATGGTCCATCTCCCATTGTTCCCTGCACATGGTCCATCTCCCATCATTCCCTGTACATTGTCCATATCCCATCATTCCTGCACACGGTCCATCTCCCTCCATTCCCTGTACACGGTCCATGTCCCATCGTTCCCTGTACATGGTCCATCTCCCATCGTTCCCTGTACACGGTCCATCTCCCATCATTCCCTGCACATGGTCCATCTC
The DNA here is from genome assembly GCF_963921235.1 of Mobula hypostoma. Classification (NCBI taxonomy): domain Eukaryota; kingdom Metazoa; phylum Chordata; class Chondrichthyes; order Myliobatiformes; family Myliobatidae; genus Mobula; species Mobula hypostoma. The sequence goes on along the minus strand of NC_086126.1, from coordinate 2,727,596 downwards.
CCATCATTCCCTGCACACGGTCCATCTCCCTCCATTCCCTGCACATGGTCCATCTCCCTCCATTCCCTGCACAGGGTCCATCTCCCTCCATTCCCTGCACACGGTCCATCTCCCTCCATTCCCTGCACACGGTCCATCTCCCATCGTTCCCTGCACATGGCCCATGTCCCATCATTCCCTGTACATGGTCCATCTCCCATCATTCTCTTTACAAGGTCCATCTCCCTCCATTCCCTGCACATGGTCCATCTCCCTCCATTCCCTGCACATGGTCCATCTCCCTCCATTCCCTGCACACGGTCCATCTCCCATCATTCCCTGCACACGGTCCATCTCCCACCATTCCCTGCACACGGTCCATCTCCCATCATTCCCTGTACACGGTCCATCTCCCATCATTCCCTGCACACGGTCCATCTCCCTCCATTCCCTGCACACGGTCCATCTCCCTCCATTCCCTGCACATGGTCCATGTCCCATCGTTCCCTGCACATGGTCCATGTCCCATCGTTCCCTGCACATGGTCCATCTCCCATCGTTCCCTGTACATGGTCCATCTCCCATCGTTCCCTTTACAAGGTCCATCTCCCTCCATTCCCTGCACATGGTCCATCTCCCATCATTCTCTGCACATGGTCCATCTCCCACCATTCCCTGCACATGGTCCATCTCCCATCATTCCCTGCACATGGTCCATCTCCCATCATTCCCTGTACATGGTCCATCTCCCATTGTTCCCTGCACATGGTCCATCTCCCTCCATTCCCTGCACATGGTCCATCTCCCTCCATTCCCTGCACATGGTCCATCTCCCATCATTCCCTGCACACGGTCCATCTCCCACCATTCCCTGCACACGGTCCATATCCCATCATTCCCTGCACATGGTCCATCTCCCATCATTCCCTGCACATGGTCCATCTCCCATCATTCCCTGTACACGGTCCATCTCCCTCCATTCCCTGCACACGGTCCATCTCCCATCATTCCCTGCACACGGTCCATCTCCCATCATTCCCTGCACACGGTCCATATCCCATCATTCCCTGCACACGGTCCATCTCCCATCATTCCCTGCACACGGTCCATCTCCCTCCATTCCCTGCACACGGTCCATCTCCCATCATTCCCTGCACACGGTCCATATCCCATCATTCCCTGCACACGGTCCATCTCCCATCATTCCCTGCACACGGTCCATATCCCATCATTCCCTGCACACGGCCCATCTCCCATCATTCCCTGCACACGGTCCATCTCCCTCCATTCCCTGTACATGGTCCATCTCCCTCCATTTCCAGTACATGGTCCATCTCCCATCATTCCCTACACATTCATGTGTCTGTCTAACATTCTCTTAAACACCTGGATGATATCTGCCTCCACCGCTACCCCGGGCAGCTCATTGCAGGCACCCACTTCTCTCTGTGTAAACTTCCTTGGAAGTTACCCCCTCTCACTTTAAATGCACGCCCTCTGGTATTCAGCATTTCCTGGGTAATTGTTTTTGTCTGTCCACTCTATCTGTGCCTCTCATAATTTTGTAAATCTCTATCAGGTCTCCGCCACTCCAGAGAAAACAACCCAAGTTTATCCAGCCTCTCATCATAGCACACGCTGTTGAGAACTGGTGAACCTCCTCTGCCCCCTCTCCAAAGCCTCGTTGCCCTTCCTGTACTGGGGCAACCAGAACTCCGGATGTGGCCTAATGAGACTTTTTATACCATAAGACATAGGAGCAGAATTAGGCCATTTGGCCCATCAAGTGTGCTCTACCATTTCATCATGGCTGATCCACTTTCCCTCTCAGCCCCAGTCTCCTGCCTTCTCCCCGTATCCCTTCATGACCTGACCAATCAAGAATCTACCAACCTCTGCCTTAAATGTACCCCATGACCTGCCCTCCACAGCTGCCCCCGGCAAGCAAATTCCACAGATTCACCCCCCCCCCCGCCTCAACCTTTAAAATCACAAGAGATTCTGCAGACGCTGGAAATCCAGAGCAACACAGACAAAATGCCAGAGGAACTCGGCAGGTCAGGCAGCATCCATGCAGAGGAAGAAACAGACAGCATTTTGGGGCGAGACACCCTTCGCCAGTCCTGATGAAGCCCTGAACTGTCAACTCCTTATTGCTTTCTCTGGGTGCAGCCTGATCTGCTGAGTTCCTGCAGCAGTTTGTGTAAACGTCATCAAGTTCTTTTTTTAGTCAAGATATTTTTAATCATGAGCCCTGTTATGTGAGCACAAACGCCAGGCAGACAATCTCTGAGACCAGGTATGAATCATTGATGATGGCTGGGGGTTACCCGTCCTGTAATGGCACTGCCCAGAAGAAGGCAATGGCAAACCATTTCCGCTGAAAAATTTGCCAAGAACATGCATGGTCACGGAAAGGTCCTGATCGCACATGTCATACGACACAGCAGCTACTGAAAGAAAGATTCTTACCGTGTTGTAGTTGTAACAGGAAACCGTGGTGTGTGGAGGTGTCACTCTGTGATTGTATGTACTGGTGTGGGCACGTCGGGCTCGTGCAGGAAACATCACAGAGCTGCACAGCACAGAAGCAGGCCCTCCGAGCAAATTGATCTCTTTTTCCATTCCCCGTTCTGGTTCCCCCCGCATCAGTTCACTCCTCAAATGCCCATCCCCCTCTCCCCCACCCACCCACCTTCCCCCTCACCTGGTCTCACCCATCACCTCCCAGTGTCTCACGTCATCTCCCCTCTCCCCCACCCACCCACCTTCCCCCTCACCTGGTCTCACCTATCACTCCCAGTGTCTCACTTCATCTCCCCTCTCCCCCACCCTCCCACCTTCCCCCTCACCTGGTCTCACCTATCACCTCCCTGTGTCTCAATTCATCCCCCTTCTCCCCCACCCACCTTCCCCCTCACCTGGTCTCACCCATCACCTCCCAGTGTCTCACGTCATCTCCCCTCTCCCCCACCCACCCACCTTCCCCCTCACCTGGTCTCACCTATCACCTCCCAGTGTCTCACTTCATCTCCCCTCTCCCCCACCCACCTTCCCCCTCACCTGGTCTCACCTATCAACTCCCAGTGTCTCACTTCATCCCCCTTCTCCCCCACCCACCTTCCCCCTCACCTGGTCTCACCTATCACCTCCCAGTGTCTCACTTCATCCCCCCCTCTCCCCCACCCACCCACCTTCCCCCTCACCTGGTCTCACCTATCACCTCCCAGTGTCTCACTTCATCCCCCTTCTCCCCCACCCACCTTCCCCCTCACCTGGTCTCACCTATCACCTCCCAGTGTCTCACTTCATCCCCCCTCTCCCCCACCCACCCACCTTCCCCCTCACCTGGTCTCACCTATCAACTCCCAGTGTCTCACTTCATCCCCCCTCTCCCCGACCCACCTTCCCCCTCACCTGGTCTCACCTATCACCTCCCAGTGTCTCACTTCATCCCCCCTCTCCCCCACCCACCCACCTTACCCCTCACCTGGTCTCACATATCACCTCCCAGTGTCTCACTTCATCCCCCCTCTCCCCCACCCACCCACCTTCCCCCTCACCTGGTCTCACCTATCAACTCCCAGTGTCTCACTTCATCCCCCCTCTCCCCCACCCACCTTCCCCCTCACCTGGTCTCACCTATCACCTCCCAGTGTCTCACTTCATCCCCCCTCTCCCCCACCCACCCACCTTACCCTTCACCTGGTCTCACATATCACCTCCCAGTGTCTCACTTCATCCCCCCTCTCCCCCACCCACCCACCTTCCCCCTCACCTGGTCTCACCTATCACCTCCCAGTCTCTCACTTCATCCCCCCTCTCCCACACCCACTGTCCTGTGAGTGGGTGAGGAATGTGTGTCAGGGTGTGTGTGTTGGGGTAGATTATGCAGGTTCTATGCCGTCCATTCACCCCTCTCAATGGGACTATCCCCTCTGTCTCTCAGGTTTCAAGTTGAACAATGAGTTACACAACCTGCTGATTACTCGCTTCGCTGAGCCTGACCTCTCCGTTAACTTCGACAACTTCATCAGCTGTATCATCCGGCTGGAGACCATGTACCGTGAGTCTCACACTCCCCTCTCCCGTCTCCCTCCGGGAGACCGTTACCGTGACTCTCACACACCCATCTCCCCTCGTCCTCCCTCCCCGTCCCTCCGGGAGACCGTTACCGTGAGTCTCACACTCCCCTCTCCCCTCGTCCTCCCTCCCCATCCCAACTGGAGACAGTTACCATGACTCTCACACCCCTCCCCTTCCCTTCTCCGTCCCCGTCCCAACTGGAGACCGTTACCGTGACTCTCACACTCTCCTCTCCCCTCTCTATCCCTCCCCTTCCCACCCGGAGACCGTTACCATGACTCTCACACCCCGCCCCCTCCCTTCCCCGTCCCACTTCCTCCCGGAGACCGTTACCGTGACTCTCACACACCCCTCTTCCTTCGTCCTCCCTCCCCGTCCCAACTGGAGACAGTTACCATGACTCTCACACCCCTCCCCCTCCCTTCTCCGTCCCCGTCCCTCCGGGAGACTGTTACCGTGACTCTCACACTCTCCCGTCTCCCTCCCCTTCCTCCCGGAGGCCGTTACCGTGACTCTCACACTCTCCCGTCTCCCTCCCCTTCCTCCCGGAGACCGTTACCGTGACTCTCACACTCTCCCGTCTCCCTCCCCTTCCTCCCGGAGGCCGTTACCGTGACTCTCACACTCTCCCGTCTCCCTCCCCTTGCTCCCGGAGTCCGTTACCGTGACTCTCACACTCTCCCTTCTCCATCCCCGTCCCTCTGGGAGACCGTTACCGTGACTCTCACACTCCCCCGTCTCCCTCCCCTTCCTCCCGGAGACCGTTACCGTGCCTCTCACACTCTCCCTTCTCCGTCCCCGTCCCTCCGGGAGACCGTTACCGTGACTCTCACACTCTCCCGTCTCCCTCCCCGTCCCGACTGGAGGCCGTTACCGTGACTCTCACACTCTCCCGTCTCCCTCCCCTTCCTCCCGGAGGCCGTTACCGTGACTCTCACACTCTCCCGTCTCCCTCCCCTTCCTCCCAGAGACCGTTACCGTGACTCTCACACTCTCCCGTCTCCCTCCCCTTCCTCCCGGAGGCCGTTACCGTGACTCTCACACTCTCCCGTCTCCCTCCCCTTCCTCCCGGAGGCCGTTACCGTGACTCTCACACTCTCCCGTCTCCCTCCCCTTCCTCCCGGAGGCCGTTACCGTGACTCTCACACTCTCCCGTCTCCCTCCCCTTCCTCCCGGAGGCCGTTACCGTGACTCTCACACTCTCCCGTCTCCCTGCCCCTGCCTCCCGGAGGCCGTTACCGTGACTCTCACACTCTCCCGTCTCCCTCCCCTTCCTCCCAGAGGCCGTTACCGTGACTCTCACACTCTCCCGTCTCCCTGCCCCTGCCTCCCGGAGGCCGTTACCGTGACTCTCACACTCTCCCGTCTCCCTCCCCTTCCTCTCGGAGTCCGTTACCGTGACTCTCACACTCTCCCGTCTCCCTGCCCCTTCCTCCCGGAGGCCGTTACCGTGACTCTCACACTCTCCCGTCTCCCTGCCCCTGCCTCCCGGAGGCCATTACCGTGCCTCTCACACTGTCCCGTCTCCCTTCCCGTCCCGACTGGAGTCCGTGTATCGTGCGACCCCCAACCTACCTACCCTGCCCCAGCCTGACGAAGCCCCTGGCACAGAGGATCTCCGAGATACCAGTAAGATTGAAAGAGTACGGGGAATATTTTCAAGGATGTTGCTGGGACTTGAGTGAAAGGGAAAGATTGAATTGGTGAGGACTATTGGTGGAAGATTGAGGGGAGATTTGACTGAGGAGTGTAGGTAGGGGAAATGCAAGCAGGTTTTTTCCACTGAGGTTGGTTGGGCCTACAACTGGGGTCAGGGGTTAAGGGTGAAAGGTGAGAAGTTTGAAGGTGAGCATGTGGCGGAACTTCACTCGGAGGGTGGTGAGAGTGGGGAACGAGCTGACAGTGAGAACGGTGCATGCAACCTTGATTCCAACGTTGAGGAGAAGTTTGGATAGGTACGTGGAGGGTGATGGTCCTGGAATGGGTGATGGGACCATGCAGAGCAAAAGTTCGGTACAGACTAGATGGGCCAAATGGCCTGTTACTGTCTGTAGTCCTCAGCTGAGCTTTGAGACTGCAGGGTTTCCCACTGGAGAACTGGACGAAGGTTAGAGATGCTTCATTAGCTCGCATCCCAGACGGGAACTTCGCTCCCCGCCCCCAGTTCCCCAAATTTCGGGGTCGTTCGGGAGAGGCGGGCTGGACCCCGACCTCTGGGGCGGTCTGTGCAGAGTCTGCATGTTCTCACAGTGACCACCTGGGTGCTCCGGTTTGCCCCCCACACCCCGGCGGCACGCTGGGTGGGTGGGCTAGTCGGCTGCTGTGAATTGACCCCTAGAGAGGGGGGAGGATCATTTGTAGGGGTGCAGGGATTGATGGCATAGCATGGGCTCGATGGGCCGAACGGTTACAAGCCTCGGTGGGCGTCTCTTTCTTCACCCGCTGATGCTTTGAGCTTCACACACGGGGCTGGGGGAACTCGGGGGGCTGTGGGAACTCAGGGGGCTGGAGGAACACAGGGGGTTTGGGGGAAACATGGGGGTCTGGGGGAACACGGGGGGTTTGGGGGAACACGGGGGTTTGGGGAAAACATGGGGGTCTGGGGGAACGGGGGCTCTGGGGGAACACGGGGGGTTTGGGGGAACGGGGGGCTCTGGGGAAACACAAGGGGTCTGGAGAAACACGGGGGGGGGTTGGAGAAACACGGGGGGTCTGGGGGAACTCGGGAGGTCTCGGGGAACACGGGGGGTCTGGGGGAACACGGGGGGGTTGGAGAAACACGGGGGGTTTGGGGGAACATGGGGGGGGGTTGGAGAAACACGGGGGATCTGGGAGAACTCGGGGGGTCTCGGTGAACACGGGGTCTGGGGGAACGGGGGGTTCTGAGGGAACGGGGGTCTGGGGGAACTTGGGGGGGTTGGAGAAACACGGGGGGTCTGGGGGAACTCGGGGGGTCTCGGGGAACACGGGGGTTCTGGGGGAACACGGGGGGGTTGGAGAAACACGGGGGGTTTGGGGGAACATGGGGGGGGTTGGAGAAACACGGGGGGTCTGGGAGAACTCGGGGGTCTCGGTGAACACAGGGGGTCTGGGGGAACACGGGGGGTTCTGAGGGAACGGGGGTCTGGGGGAACACGGGGGGTTGGAGAAACACGGGGGGTCTGGGGGAACTCGGGGGGTCTCGGGGAACACGGGGGGTCTGGGGGAACGGGGGGTCTGGGGGAACGGGGGGGTCTGGAGAAACACGGGGGGTCTGGAGAAACATGGTGGGGTTGGAGAAACACGGGGGGTCTCGGGGAACACGGGGGGTCTGGGGGAACACGGGGGGGGTTGGAGAAACACAGAAGGTCTGGAGAAACCGGGGGGGGTGTTTGGAGAAACACAGGGGGTCTGGGAGAACTCGGGGGGTCTCGGGGAACACAGGGGGTCTGGGGGAACGGGGGGTCTGGGGGAACACGGGGGGGTTCTGAGGGAACGGGGGTCTGGGGGAACACGGGGGGTCTGGAGAAACATGGTGGGGTTGGAGAAACACGGGGGGTCTGGGGGAACTCGGGGGGTCTCGGGGAACACGGGGGGTCTGGGGGAACACGGGGGGGTTGGAGAAACACGGGGGGTCTGGAGAAACACGGGGGGGTTGGAGAAACACAGGGGGTCTGGGGGAACTCGGGGGGTCTCGGGGAACACCGGGGGTCTGGGGGAACTCGGGGCGTCTCGGGGAACACGGGGGGTCTGGGGGAACGGGGGGTCTGGGGGAACACGGGGGGCGTCTGGGGGAACATGGGGGGTCTGGGGGAACTCGGGGGATCTCGGGTAGCTGGAGAAACACGGTGGGGGGGTGGAGGAACACAGGGGTTGCCTGTTGTCTGGGGGAGGAGATTAAAGTCAATGTTGGGGCTGAGATCTTTCACCGGGATGTGAGCTGAGGTCTCTTTGCTTTAGGTACCTTTGTGAATTTGGACACAGATCGCGACGGAATTGTGACTTTCAACGTGTACCAGGTGAGCACTGACGTCTCTCATTCCTTCGAGGAAATCCTCGTTCACTCCCTCTCTCTTGTCCACCACCCTTGTCCTCCCGCACTCTCCCCTCCCTCCCGCTCTCCCCCCCTACCCGTGCCTCTCCTCCTCTCTCATCTACCCCACTTCTGCGCTCTCTCCCTCTCTTTCTGTGTTCTCTAAAATTGCACTCTCCCCCTCTACTCACACTCGCTCCCCGCGCGGTCTCCGCCTCTCTCTTGCGTGCTCTCCCATCCCTCTCTCCCGGTAGCAATCTCCTAGTGGGAGGGCATCCCCAGGGTGGGCCGGGGGGGGGAGTCGAAAACGAGGGGCACAGGTTTAGAGTGAGAGGAGAAAGATTTAAAGGGGGCCTGAGGGTCTGCGACGGAACAGTCTGCCGGAGGAAGTGTGAGGTAGGGATGTCTGCGCAACTTGAGAAACACTCGGACAGGTAGATTGGAGGGACTCGGGCGGAATGCTGGACATTGGGACTAACTGCGGGGGGGCACATGGATTCTCGTGACAGCGCCTCTCCTTTGCTTCCACAGTGGCTGAAGTTGACCATGTTTGCCTGAGCGGTTTCTAGCGAGACCTCTGTCCCACCTCGCCACACCTCCGCTGCCCCTGGCTTCCCGCCTCGCAGTGCCTTTGCAGAAGGAACGACGCCCCCCACCCTCGCCACCCCCGCCTGCACCGTTCAGAGTGAAGCAAGGCTCCGCACCCCGAAGTGCCTCGTCGTGTCCGCAGGAAGCCAGCCACGTTACCATTACGTATGCAGACTTTTCTCTTTTTTTAAAAAAAAATTCTGCCAGTCTTTTTATGAAGAAATAAACGCCTAATCGGCCTGAAGGAGCTTTGTGCGTCCAGGACGTGCTGTGGCAGAGTTTCGGTAATGAACAGGGGCCGTGGGACGTGGGACGTGGGACACAGACGAGATTCAGTTCCCTGATGTAACCCGAGTCTGATCACGGGACGGTCCACCGCGGCCAAATACCCTCCGACCGCACGTGGTCACGGGGAGAATGTGACAACATTTACGGGCAGCGGCGGGATTTGAACCGATGTCGGCGGTACGATGAAGCGTTGTGCTAACCACTATGCTCCCGTGCTGTTAGAGAGAGAGTGTCACTCCCGGTTAGCGGGTTTACTGATCCCGTTGCCTCGTTGATCCGGAGGGGCCTGTCTCCGTGCTGCATCTCTGAGTAAAAATTAACACTGAAGAATCCCTCCCCTCCTGCAGAATGTCCCTCCCCCAGGGTCCGGCGATGAACATGGCGGCAGGAACGGGGAGGCGGTAGGTATGGGGGGGGGGAGGGAGGGAGCACGGGGGCAAAGATAACAAATTATCGCCGTCTGTCACACGCACGGCGAGATGCGTCAGTGACCAACTCAGTCCGAGGTGGTGCTGGGGGGCAGCCCGCAAGCGTCACGGTGCAGCGCGCCCATGGCTCCCCGCCCTAGCCCGGTACGTCCCCAGACGGCGGGACGAGCCCAGAGCGCCCGGTGGAAACCCACGCGGTCACGGGGAGCGTGTACAAATTCCTCACAGGCAGTGGCGGGAAGTGAACCGCGACCGGTGATCGCTGGCGCCGCAGAGCGGCACGCTAACCGGCGCGGGTCTTTGTTTGAACACAGGCAGGGTGGGAGGTTTGTAGGGGGGATAGCTGACACCGAAGAAGATGCTCCCCACACTCCCAGCACGTTCTGCATCACCGGGAGCGAAGCGCTACCACGACTAGGGCAGATCGATGATAACGTTAGATTAGATCATGAGAACACTCAGTCCTCTTTTATTGTCATTTAGAAGTGCATACATGCATTAAGAAATGATACAATGTTTCTCCGGAGTGATATCACAGAAAACAGGACAAAACAAAGACTGACACTGCCAGAACCACATAATTATAACATATAGTCACAGCAGTGCAAAGCAATACCATAATTTGATGAAGAACAAACCATGGGCACGGTAAATAAAAAGTCTCAAAGTCCCGAGTCGATCAACTCCCGAGTCCCCGATAGCAGGCGGCAAAAGGGAGAAACTCCCTGCCATAAACCTCCAGGCACCGTCAACTTGCCGATGCCTTGGAAGCAGCCGACCACAGCCAACACTGAGTCCATCCGTCCAAAAACTCCGAGCCTCTGACCAACCCCTCCGATACAGCCTCCCGAGCGCCATCCTCTGCCGAGCACCCTCAACCCAACCCCGGCCGCTGAAGCAAGCAAAGCTGGGGATTTCGGGGTCTTCAGCTCCGGAGATTCCAGTTACCACACAGTAGCAGCGTCCGCGAAGCGGGCATTTCAGAAGTTTCACCAGATGTTCCTCCGCACCCTCACGTCCGTCTCCATCAAATCAGAATTGTGCACGGTCCCCTACTTGACAGATAACAGATGCCCTTCACCGGAGAGGCCGTGCGCGCTGTCGTCGCGTCACCATCTTCTCTTCCTCCCCGGACGAAACCTAGAGAGGAACATAGGATCAAAACATACGGTGCTGCTAGAAAGTTTGTGGACCCCGTAGAATTTTCTCTGTTTCTGCATGAATATGACCTAAAATGTGATCAGACCTTATGCAAGCCCACAAGTAAGGAGCAGGAGTAGGCCATCTGGCCTGTCGGGCCTAAAACCAGATAAAGAGAACTCGAGTGAATAAATAACACAAACAGCATTTGTTTATTGAGAAAAATGATCCAATATTGCACGTATTTATTGGAAAAAGTGTGTGACCCCCTTCATACAACCCAAAGGTTTCCAGTAACTGTTCATCAGTCCTGCACATAAGCTTGGAAGAATTTGAGGCCATTGCTCCTTACAAAACTGCTTCCTCTCTGGGATGTTGGAGTGTTTCCTTACATGAGCTGCTTGCTTCAGGTCCTTCCACAAGGTCTAAGGTCAGGACTTTAACTCGGCCGTTCCAAAACATGGGTTTTCTTCTTTTTAAACCCTTCTGTCGTTGACTTACTCTTGTGTTTCAGACCATTGTCTTGTTGCATCACCCAACTTCTATTAAGCTTCAGGTCGCTACTCTGACATTCTGCTGTAAAATGCCTCGATGCAATTTTGAATTAATTGTTCCCTCAATGATTGTCCAGATCCTGGGCAGCAAACCATCAAACCATGAAGCTCCTTCCACCATGCTTGACAGTTGGGGTGAGGTTTTGGGGTTAGTGTGCAGTGCCCTTTTTCCTCCAAACACAGCAGTGTGTATTTCTGCCAAGAAGTTGAACTTCTGTCTCACCTGACCACAGAACACGGTCATAGAAGCAAGGTGGTCTTTTGCAAACCTGAGATGTGCAGTGATGCTTTTTTTGGAGAGAAGTGGTTTCCTCCGTGTTGTCCTTCCATGAACACCCTTCTTGTTCAGTGTTTTTCTTATAGTGGACCCATGAACAGAGACTTTAGTAGCGAGTTCTAGAGATTTTTTGCTGGACAGCTTGCAATGAAATTCTCATCTCATTGATTGGAACCCCTGACTCCAAATAGCTTTTGTAGAAAGCATTAACCCAGAGGCTCACATACTTTTTCCGATAAATACATGTAATATTGGAATATTTTTCTCCATAAAGAGATGGACAAATATATTGTTTTATTGTGTTATTTATTTAATTGGGTTCTCTTTATCTAGTCCTAGAACTTGCTTGAAGATCTGATGACATTTTAGGTTATTAGTTATGCAGAAATGCAGAGAATTCTCCCGGGTTCACAACCTCTCTAGCACCACTGTAAGACCATAAGATGTAGGAGCAGACGTAGGTCATTTGACCCATCGTGTCTGCTTTGCCATTCGATCCTGGCTGATTTATTTTCCCTCTCAGCCCCATTCTCCTGTCTTCTCATTGTACCTTTGACACCCTGGCTAACCAAGAACCTGTTAACCACTACTTTAAATATACCCAATGACTTGGCCTCCCCAGCCGCCTGTGGCAATGAATTCCACAGATTCACCACTCTCTGGCTAAAGAAATTCCTCCTCATCTGTGTTCCATAGCGACATCTTTCTATCCTGAGGCCCTGCCCTCTGGTCCTAGACTCCTCCACTGTAGGAAACATCCTCTCCACATCCACTCTATCTGTGCCCTCTGGTCCTAGACTCCCCCACTATAGGAAACATCCTCTCCACATCCACTCTATCTGTGTCCTCTGGTCCTTGACTCCCTGACTACAGGAAACATCCTCTCCACATCCACTCTATCTGTGTCCTCTGGTCCTAGACTCCCCCCCCCCCTCGCCACTGGAAACATCCTCTCCACATCCACTCTATCTGTGCCCTCTGGTCCTAGACTCCCCCACCGTAGGAAACATTCTCTCCTCATTTATTCTATCTCGGCCTTTCAGTATTTGATAGATTTCGATGAGATCCACCCTCCTTCTTCTAAACTCTGGTGTGTACAGGTGCAGGGCCATCTAACACCCCTTATGAAGGCTACAGGGAGAAGGCGGGAGAAGGCAGGAGAATGGGGCTGAGAGGGATGATGAATAGTAGATGCTCGATGGGCTGAATGGCCTGATTGTGCTCCTATGTTTTATGGTCTTATGATTGGTATGGTGATGGAGTTAACCCAGCCTGGTTAGATGGTTCAGGGAATGGGACAGGGTTGATGGGTCACCCCCACAAAGGTTCTTGGATCTGGAATACCCCAATGAGATGACCATTAAAGTCATCTCTGAACATTAAGGACCCTTGGCTTCCTCCTTTGTGTCCCCACCTGTCATTGCCTCCAGGAAAGATGAAGGGAGATGGGTGACCAGCCCGCGTGTGTGGGAGACGTCCTGACAGAGGCGAACCTACAGGGGGAGGGGGCTGCAGAGACCATCACGCAGAACGTTGGAGGAATTCTGCGGGTCAGGCTGCTTGTGTGGAGGGAGACATATCCGCTGTCGGGGAAGAGACGGTGGATCTTCTGAATGCCATCACTCTGCAATGCCGTACATTCCCCACACTTCTCCCTCTACCTGCTGCATCCCATCCTCATGTCCAACACACCCTACGGGGCTGATCTCCAGCCCTTCGCTTTGGTCCACCTGCCTGAATCAAGTCCAGCTCACCGTCACGTGCGCAGGTATGGTGACCTACGTGTATAGCGGAAATCTCGCTTGCTGCTGTATCACAGGCTGTGCTGGAATCCGATGGATGAAGGGAAGGCAGTGGATATTGTCTACATGGACTTCAGTAAGGCCTTTGACAAGGTCCCGCATGGGAGATTATTTAGGAAAATTCAGTCGCTAGGTATACATGGAGAGGTGGTAAATTGGATTAGACATTGGCTCAATGGAAGAAGCCAGAGAGTGGTAGTAGAGGATTGCTTCTCCGAGTGGAGGCCTGTGACTAGTGGTGTGCCACAGGGATCAGTGCTGGGTCCATTGTCATTTGTCATCTACATCAATGATCTGGATGATAATGTGGTAAATTGGATCAGCAAATTTGCTGATGATACAAAGATTGGAGGTGTAGTAGACAGTGAGGAAGGTTTTCAGAGCCTGCAGAGGGACTTGGACCATCTGGAAAAATGGGCTGAAAAATGGCAGATGGAGTTTAGAAACATAGAAACATAGAAAATAGGTGCAGGAGTAGGCCATTCGGCCCTTCGAGCCTGCACCGCCATTTATTATGATCATGGCTGATCATCCAACTCAGAACCCAGCCTTCCCTCCATACCCCCTGACCCCTGTAGCCACAAGGGCCATATCTAACTTCCTTTTAAACATAGCTAATGAACTGGCCTCAACAGTTTGCTGTGGCAGAGAATTCCACAGATTCACCACTCTCTGTGTGAAGAAGTTTTTCCTAACCTCGGTCCTAAAAGGCTTCCCCTCTATCCTCAAACTGTGACCCCTCGTTCTAGACCTCCCCAACATCGGGAACAATCTTCCTGCATCTAGCCTGTCCAATCCCTTTAGGATCTTATACGTTTCAATCAGATCCCCCCTCAATCTTCTAAATTCCAACGAGTACAAGCCCAGTTCATCCAGTCTTTCTTCATATGAAAGACCTGCCATCCCAGGAATCAATCTGGTGAACCTTCTTTGTACTCCCTCTATGGCAAAGATGTCTTTCCTCAGATTAGGGGACCAAAACTGCACACAATACTCCAGGTGTGGTCTCACCAAGGCCTTGTACAACTGCAGTAGTACCTCCCTGCTCCTGTACTCGAATCCTCTCGCTATAAATGCCAGCATACCGTTCGCCTTTTTCACCGCCTGCTGTACCTGCATGCCCACTTTCAATGACTGGTGTATAATGACACCCAGGTCTCGTTGAGGTCTCAGACAAGTGTGAGGTATTGCACGTTGGAAGGACAAACCAAGGTAAGACATACAGGGTTAATGGTAAGGCACTGAGGAGTGCAGTGGAACAGAGGGATCTGGGAATACAGATACAAAATTCCCTAAAAGTGGCGTCACAGGTAGATAGGGTCGTAAAGAGAGCTTTTGGTACATTGGCCTTTATTAATCAAAGTATTGAGTATAAGAGCTGGAATGTTATGATGAGGTTGTATAAGGCATTGGTGAGGCCGAATCTGGAGTATTGTGTTCAGTTTTGGTCACCAAATTATAGGAAGGATATAAATAAGGTTGAAAGAGTGCAGAGAAGGTTTACAAGGATGTTGCCGGGACTTGAGAAACTCAGTTACAGAGAAAGGTTGAATAGGTTAGGACTTTATTCCCTGGAGCGTAGAAGAATGAGGGGAGATTTGATAGAGGTATATAAAATTATCATGGGTATAGATAGAGTGAATGCAAGCAGGCTTTTTCCACTGAGGCAAGGGGAGAAAAAAACCAGAGGACATGGGTTAAGGGTGAGGGGGGGAAAGTTTAAAGAGAACATAAGAGGGGGCTTCTTCACACAGAGAGTGGTGGGAGTATGGAATGAGCTGCCAGACGAGGTGGTAAATGCGGGTTCTTTTTTAACATTTAAGAATAAATTGGACAGATACATGGATGGGAGGTGTATGGAGGGATATGGTCCGTGTGCAGGTCAGTGGGACTAGGCAGAAAATAGTTTGGCACAGCCAAGAAGGGCCAAAAGGCCTGTTTCTGTGCTGTAGTTTCTATGGTTTGATCCAGAAGTTATTCCAGAAGCCAGGAAAGAGGCACAAAACCTGTTGATTCACCATTGGATTGTTGTCTCAATACAACAAGCTGGAACACTTTCTACTGGCAGGAGAAGGGGCAAAGGAGGGTGACTGAGACCTTTCAACCAGGTGCTCTGGGCAGATGGGGCTTGTCGGACATGGTTGGCAGCTCATCTAGGAGAAGGAAAACTCTGATCTCGAACCTTGTAGCTAAACCCTCTCATGGGAGCCTAGTAAACCCCGAGGAAAAGTTGGAGTGGAGTCCCTAAGTCAGTGTTCAATGATGCTTGGCGACTCCAGCAACGCTGCTGGTGCCAGACTATATCAACCTCTGCCGTTCCTTTGGATTCATCAGATGTGTGGAGAAGGCGAGCCTGCTCGCTGGGGAACATATATTCTCCATATCGTACCCTCCTGGCTTGCGTATCATGTAGAATGGAGTCCTCCATTTGAAACAGTGGCTAGTAGGTCAGAATGAAGAACTGACTAAAAACTGAAGATGGGGCAGTGTGTCCTGCCCTTCTGATATCCCATAGATAAGAAACATTCCATTCAAATTTGTAGATAAGAGTGAGCCAATCAGAAAGCCCTCCTCAAATAATATGATACCATTCAACTATCCAGAATCATACAGAATTGTAACCACGAGGGGATACAATGAATAACTGCATATACACACTGTCACCACCAGGGGGCACACTGAACGATTGCATATACGCACTGTCACCACTAGGGGGCACATTGAACAACTGCATATACAGACTGTGACCACTAGGGGGCACACTGAACAACTGTATATACAAGCATCACACTCAAAATGCTGGAGGAACTCAGTAGGCCAGGCAGCATTTATGGAAAAGAGTAAAGTCAACATTTTGGGCTGAGACCCTTCATCAGGACTGGAGTAAAAAAGATGAGGAGTCAGATTAAGAAGGTGGGGGAGGTTGAAGAAATATTAGGTTATAGGTGAAACTGGGAGGGAGGAGGAGTGAAGTGAAGAACTGGGAGGTTGGTGAAAGAGCTACAGGTAGTGGAGAAGGGGAAATCTGATAGGACAGGAAAGAAGACCGTGAAGGAAAGAAAGGAGGTGGAGCATCAGAGGGAGGTGATGGGCAGGTAAGGAGATAAGGTGAGAGAGAGAAATAGGAATGGGGAATGTTGACGGGGGCATGGGGCATTACTGGAAGTTTGAGAAATCAATGTTTGTATCATTAGGTTGAAGGCTACCCAGATAGAATATAAGGTGTTGTTCCTTCAACTGGAGTGTGGCCATATAAGGTGTTGTTCCTTCAACTGGAGTGTGGCTTTATCCAGACAGTGGACAAGGCCAAGGATGGACATATCGGAATGGGAATGGGAAGTAGGATTAAAATGGTGGCCACTGGGAGATTCCGCTTGGTGAACAGAGTGTAGGTGCTTGGCGAGGCGGTCTCCCAATCTACGTTGGGTATCACCGATGAATAAGAGGCCACACCGGGAGCACTGGATGGAGTAAATGACCCTAACAGACTCACAGGTGAAGTGTCACCTCACCTGGAAGGAGTGTTTGGGGCCCTGAATGGTAGTGAGGGAGGAGGTGTAGAGGCAAGTTTAGCACTTGTTCCACTTGTGAGGGCAGCATTTATGGGAGCAGAATGGAAGCCCATTCTTTAAAGAACCGCATCCCTTCCTTTTCGCGCACGTTTGCCTCACCCCATCCTCCCGCCACCCCATCAGGAATAGGGTTCCTCTTGCCCTCACCAGCCTCCCCAACCAATTCTCAGTAACTTCTGCCATCTCCAGTGGGATCCCCCCCACCAAGCGCACCTTCCCCACTCCTCCCCCCCGCCCCAACTTTCTGCTTTCCACAGGGATCACTCCCTACGCGACTCTCTTGTCTATTCATCCCTCCTCACTGATCTTCCACCTGGCCCTTATCCTTGCAAGTGGAGCAAGTGCTAAACTTGCCCCTACACCTCCTCCCTCACTACCATTCCGGGCCCCAAACAGTCCTTCCAGGTGAGGTGACACTTCACCTGTGAATCTGTTAGAGTCATTTACTGTGTCCAGTGCTCCCGGTGTGGCCTCCTGTATATCGGTGAGACCCGATGTAGACTTGGAGACTGCTTTGAGGAGCGTCTGTGCTTCATCCACCAGAAAAAGTGGGATCTCCCGATGGTCACTCATTTTAATTCCACTTTCCATACTCATTCCAGCATGTCAGTCTATGGCACGATGAGGCCACACTCAGGTTGGAGGAGCAAAACCTTATATTTCATCTGGGTGGCCTCCAGCCTGAAGGCATGAACATCGATTTCTGAAGCTTCTGATAATGCCCTCCACTCTCCTTCACCAATCCCCATCCTCCTTTCCATCGCTCACCTCATCTCCTTGCCTGCCCATCACCTCCCTCTTCCATGGCCTTCTGTCCTCTCCTATCAGACTCCCCCTTCTCCAGCCCTGTATCTCTTTCTGCAATCAGTTTCCCAGCTCTTTACTTCTCTCCCCCTCCCAGTTTCACCTATCATCTTGTGTTTCTCCCTCCCCTCCCCTCACCTTCTAGCTCTGACTCGTCATCTTCTTTATCTCCGTTCCTGATGAAGAGTCTCGGCCTGAAACATCGATTGTGCTCTTTCCCGTAGATGCTGCCTGGGTTGCTGAGTTCCTCCAGCACTTTGTGTGTGTTGCTTGGATTTCAAGCATCTGCAGATTTTCTCTTGTTTGTGCAACACACACAAAATGTAGGAGGAACTCAGCAGACTGGACAGCATTGATGGAAAAAGGAACAGTCAACGTTTTGGGCATTTCAAAAATGCAAACAACAGGAATTCTGCAGATGCTGGAAATTCAAGCAACTTTGATGTGTGTTGCGGTGTTTTGGGCATTTCTCTTGTTTGTGATTGAACTGCATATACACACTGTGACCACTAGGGGACACACTAAGCAACTGCATATACACACTGTGACCACTAGGGGACACTCTGAGCAACTGCATATACAGACTGTGACCACTAGGGGGCACACTGAACAACTGCATATACACATTGTGACCACTAGGCGGAACACTGAGCAACTGCATATACAGACTGTGACCACTAGGGGACACACTGAACAACAGCATATACACATTGTGACCACTAGGGGACACACTGAGCAACTGCATATACACATTGTGACCACTAGGGGACACACTAAGCAACTGCATATACAGACTATGACCACTAGGGGACACACTGAGTAACTGCATATACACACTGTGACCACTAGGGGGCACACTGAACAACTGCATATACACACTGTGACCACTAGGGGACACACTGAGTAACTGCATATACACACTGTGACCACTAGGGGGCACACTGAACAACTGCATATACACACTGTGACCACTAGGGGACACTCTGAGCAACTGCATATACAGACTGTGACCACTAGGGGACACATAGAGCAACTGCATATACAGACTGTGACCACTAGGGGACAGACTGAACAACTCAAATCAAATCAAGTTTAATTATCGTTTAAGCCATATGTGGACATGGCCGAATGAAACATCGTTCGTCTGGAGCCCAGGTGCAAAAGGATACAGCCATACTCAAAATAATGAGCGCGATTAAAAAAAGAAACAGTCTTGGAGGAAACACAGTTTTAGACCAAGACCCTGAGCGACAAGTCCCGCAGTTTGATGGTGTCTGGCAGCCCAGCCTGTAATTCCAGTGACCCAACACCGGAGGGCAGCACCGACAGGATTGGCCACCTCCAGCCAAGCATGGATGCTGCACCACGCTACCTCTGGCATCTCTTCATCTCTTCCTCATGTGGACTCCAGCAGCAGCCTCACTGAAGCCCACATCGACAACGCCCACAGCCCCACCTTCATCTATCCCATCAGTTACCCCTTTGAAAATCTTCAAAAGATTTGTCAGGCAATGACATCCCGCTCACAAAACCACCCTGACTATCCCCAAACAGGCCTTGACTATCCAAGTGACGTTAAATCCCGTCCCTCGGAATTCCCTCCAGGCTCACCGGCCTGTGGTTCCCCGGCCTGCCCTTGTTCTGATTCTTGGACAATGGAATAGCATCAGCCTCTCTCTCTCGTCTCCTGCAACTTGTCCAGTGGTCAGTGCTGAATCAATTATCTCTACAAGGGCCTCTGTGATTTCTTCTCTGGTCTCCCATAAGGTCCGGGGGGTGGGGTAGGGGCACTGGGTTGGGCCCTGGGGACCAGGATCAGAATCAGGTTTAAAATCACCAGCATGTGTTGTGAAATTTGTTAACTTTGCAACAGCAGTACAATGAAATACATGATAATAGAGGGAAAAAACTGAAGTATATATATGTATATTAAATAGATTAAATAAGTAGTGTAAAAATAGAAACAAAAAAGCAGTGAGGTAGTGTTCATGGGTTCAATGTCCATTCAGAAATGGGATGACAGAGGGGAAGAAGCTGTTCCTGAATCGTTGAGTGTGTGTCTTCAGGCTCCTGTACCTCCTCCCTGATGGTAGCAATGAGAAGAGGCTGGTGCCCATGATGAAGCTGACTAAGTTTACAATTCTCTGTAGCTTTTTCGATCCTGTGCAGTAGCCCCCGCCAATACCAGATGGTGACACAGCCAGTCAGAATGCTCTCCACCATACATCTGATGATATTTGTGAGGGACTTTGGTGACAAACCAAATCTCAAACTCCTAATGAAATAAAGCTGCTTATGTGTCTTCTTTGTAACTGCATCGGGATGTTGGGCCCAGCTGAGATCCTCAGAGATGCTGAAACCCAGGAATGTGAAACTGCTCACTTGCTCCTTGATCTGCCCACCTTAGTCCATCTCCAGGCTGCAAGTACCTCCATCCGCGTGATATACTCTACACACTTTCTGAAACTTCCATCCGCGTGATATACTCTACACACTTTCTGAAACTTCCATCCGCGTGATATACTCTACACACTTTATGAAACTTCCATCCGCGTGATATACTGTACACACTTTCCGAAACTTCCATCCGCGTGATATACTCTACACACTTTCCGAAATTTCCATCCGCATGATATACTCTACACACTTCCCGAAACCTCCATCCGCGTGATATACTGTACACACTTTCCGAAACTTCCATCCGCGTGATATACTCTACACACTTTCTGAAACTTCCATCCGCGTGATATACTCTACACACTTTCTGAAACTTCCATCCGCGTGATATACTCTACACACTTTCTGAAACTTCCATCCGCGTGATATACTGTACACACTTTCCGAAACTTCCATCCGCGTGATATACTCTACACACTTTCCGAAACTTCCATCCGCGTGATATACGGTACACACTTTCCGAAACTTCCATCCGCGTGATATACTCTACACACTTTCTGAAACTTCCATCCGCGTGATATACTGTACACACTTTCTGAAACTTCCATCCGCGTGATATACTCTACACACTTTCCGAAACTTCCATCCGCGTGATATACTCTACACACTTTCCGAAACTTCCATCCGCGTGATATACTGTACACACTTTCTGAAACTTCCATCCGCGTGATATACTGTACACACTTTCTGAAACTTCCATCCGCGTGATATACTGTACACACTTCCGGAAACTTCCATCCGCGTGATATACTCTACACACTTTCTGAAACTTCCATCCGCGTGATATACTGTACACACTTTCCGAAACTTCCATCCGCGTGATATACTCTACACACTTTCCGAAACTTCCATCCGCGTGATATACTCTACACACTTTCCGAAACTTCCATCCGCGTGATATACTGTACACACTTTCCGAAACTTCCATCCGCGTGATATACTGTACACACTTCCGGAAACTTCCATCCGCGTGATATACTCTACACACTTTCTGAAACTTCCATCCGCGTGATATACTGTACACACTTTCTGAAACTTCCATCCGCGTGATATACTGTACACACTTTCCGAAACTTCCATCCGCGTGATATACTCTACACACTTTCCGAAACTTCCATCCGCGTGATATACTCTACACACTTTCCGAAACTTCCATCCGCGTGATATACTCTACACACTTTCCGAAACTTCCATCCGCGTGATATACTCTACACACTTTCTGAAACTTCCATCCGCGTGATATACTCTACACACTTTCCGAAACTTCCATCCGCGTGATATACTCTACACACTTTCTGAAACTTCCATCCGCGTGATATACTGTACACACTTTCCGAAACTTCCATCCGCGTGATATACTGTACACACTTTCTGAAACTTCCATCCGCGTGATATACTCTACACACTTTCTGAAACTTCCATCCGCGTGATATACTCTACACACTTTCTGAAACTTCCATCCGCGTGATATACTGTACACACTTTCCGAAACTTCCATCCGCGTGATATACTCTACACACTTTCCGAAACTTCCATCCGCGTGATATACTCTACACACTTTCCGAAACTTCCATCCGCGTGATATACTGTACACACTTTCCGAAACTTCCATCCGCGTGATATACTCTACACACTTTCCGAAACTTCCATCCGCGTGATATACTCTACACACTTTCTGAAACTTCCATCCGCGTGATATACTCTACACACTTTCCGAAACTTCCATCCGCGTGATATACTCTACACACTTTCTGAAACTTCCATCCGCGTGATATACTGTACACACTTTCTGAAACTTCCATCCGCGTGATATACTGTACACACTTTCTGAAACTTCCATCCGCGTGATATACTCTACACACTTTCTGAAACTTCCATCCGCGTGATATACTCTACACACTTTCCGAAACTTCCATCCGCGTGATATACTCTACACACTTTCCGAAACTTCCATCCGCGTGATATACTCTACACACTTTCCGAAACTTCCATCCGCGTGATATACTCTACACACTTTCCGAAACTTCCATCCGCGTGATATACTCTACACACTTTCCGAAACTTCCATCCGCGTGATATACTCTACACACTTCCCGAAACTTCCATCCGCGTGATATACTGTACACACTTTCCGAAACTTCCATCCGCGTGATATACTCTACACACTTTCTGAAACTTCCATCCGCGTGATATACTCTACACACTTTCTGAAACTTCCATCCGCGTGATATACTCTACACACTTTCTGAAACTTCCATCCGCGTGATATACTGTACACACTTTCCGAAACTTCCATCCGCGTGATATACTCTACACACTTTCCGAAACTTCCATCCGCGTGATATACTCTACACACTTTCCGAAACTTCCATCCGCGTGATATACTCTACACACTTTCTGAAACTTCCATCCGCGTGATATACTGTACACACTTTCTGAAACTTCCATCCGCGTGATATACTCTACACACTTTCCGAAACTTCCATCCGCGTGATATACTCTACACACTTTCCGAAACTTCCATCCGCGTGATATACTCTACACACTTTCCGAAACTTCCATCCGCGTGATATACTCTACACACTTTCTGAAACTTCCATCCGCGTGATATACTCTACACACTTTCTGAAACTTCCATCCGCGTGATATACTGTACACACTTTCCGAAACTTCCATCCGCGTGATATACTGTACACACTTTCTGAAACTTCCATCCGCGTGATATACTCTACACACTTTCCGAAACTTCCATCCGCGTGATATACTGTACACACTTTCCGAAACTTCCATCCGCGTGATATACTGTACACACTTTCTGAAACTTCCATCCGCGTGATATACTGTACACACTTTCCGAAACTTCCATCCGCGTGATATACTGTACACACTTTCCGAAACTTCCATCCGCGTGATATACTGTACACACTTTCCGAAACTTCCATCCGCGTGATATACTCTACACACTTTCCGAAACTTCCATCCGCGTGATATACTGTACACACTTTCCGAAACTTCCATCCGCGTGATATACTGTACACACTTTCCGAAACTTCCATCCGCGTGATATACTCTACACACTTTCCGAAACTTCCATCCGCGTGATATACTCTACACACTTTCTGAAACTTCCATCCGCGTGATATACTGTACACACTTTCTGAAACTTCCATCCGCGTGATATACTGTACACACTTTCCGAAACTTCCATCCGCGTGATATACTCTACACACTTTCCGAAACTTCCATCCGCGTGATATACTGTACACACTTTCTGAAACTTCCATCCGCGTGATATACTCTACACACTTTCCGAAACTTCCATCCGCGTGATATACTCTACACACTTTCTGAAACTTCCATCCGCGTGATATACTCTACACACTTTCCGAAACTTCCATCCGCGTGATATACTGTACACACTTTCTGAAACTTCCATCCGCGTGATATACTCTACACACTTTCTGAAACTTCCATCCGCGTGATATACTCTACACACTTTCCGAAACTTCCATCCGCGTGATATACTCTACACACTTTCCGAAACTTCCATCCGCGTGATATACTCTACACACTTTCCGAAACTTCCATCCGCGTGATATACTGTACACACTTTCCGAAACTTCCATCCGCGTGATATACTCTACACACTTTCCGAAACTTCCATCCGCGTGATATACTCTACACACTTTCCGAAACTTCCATCCGCGTGATATACTGTACACACTTTCCGAAACTTCCATCCGCGTGATATACTGTACACACTTTCCGAAACTTCCATCCGCGTGATATACTCTACACACTTTCTGAAACTTCCATCCGCGTGATATACTCTACACACTTTCCGAAACTTCCATCCGCGTGATATACTCTACACACTTTCTGAAACTTCCATCCGCGTGATATACTGTACACACTTTCCGAAACTTCCATCCGCGTGATATACTGTACACACTTTCTGAAACTTCCATCCGCGTGATATACTCTACACACTTTCTGAAACTTCCATCCGCGTGATATACTCTACACACTTTCTGAAACTTCCATCCGCGTGATATACTCTACACACTTTCCGAAACTTCCATCCGCGTGATATACTCTACACACTTTCTGAAACTTCCATCCGCGTGATATACTCTACACACTTTCCGAAACTTCCATCCGCGTGATATACTGTACACACTTTCCGAAACTTCCATCCGCGTGATATACTCTACACACTTTCCGAAACTTCCATCCGCGTGATATACTGTACACACTTTCCGAAACTTCCATCCGCGTGATATACTCTACACACTTTCCGAAACTTCCATCCGCGTGATATAGTCTACACACACTTTCCGAAACTTCCATCCGCGTGATATACTCTACACACTTTCCGAAACTTCCATCCGCGTGATATACTCTACACACTTTCCGAAACTTCCATCCGCGTGATATACTCTACACACTTTCCGAAACTTCCATCCGCGTGATATACTCTACACACTTTCTGAAACTTCCATCCGCGTGATATACTCTACACACTTTCCGAAACTTCCATCCGCGTGATATACTCTACACACTTTCCGAAACTTCCATCCGCGTGATATACTCTACACACTTTCTGAAACTTCCATCCGCGTGATATACTCTACACACTTTCCGAAACTTCCATCCGCGTGATATACTCTACACACTTTCCGAAACTTCCATCCGCGTGATATACTGTACACACTTTCTGAAACTTCCATCCGCGTGATATACTCTACACACTTTCCGAAACTTCCATCCGCGTGATATACTGTACACACTTTCCGAAACTTCCATCCGCGTGATATACTGTACACACTTTCCGAAACTTCCATCCGCGTGATATACTGTACACACTTTCCGAAACTTCCATCCGCGTGATATACTCTACACACTTTCTGAAACTTCCATCCGCGTGATATACTCTACACACTTTCTGAAACTTCCATCCGCGTGATATACTCTACACACTTTCCGAAACTTCCATCCGCGTGATATACTCTACACACTTTCCGAAACTTCCATCCGCGTGATATACTCTACACACTTTCCGAAACTTCCATCCGCGTGATATACTGTACACACTTTCCGAAACTTCCATCCGCGTGATATACTGTACACACTTTCTGAAACTTCCATCCGCGTGATATACTCTACACACTTTCCGAAACTTCCATCCGCGTGATATACTCTACACACTTTCCGAAACTTCCATCCGCGTGATATACTGTACACACTTTCCGAAACTTCCATCCGCGTGATATACTCTACACACTTTCTGAAACTTCCATCCGCGTGATATACTCTACACACTTTCCGAAACTTCCATCCGCGTGATATACTCTACACACTTTCTGAAACTTCCATCCGCGTGATATACTCTACACACTTTCCGAAACTTCCATCCGCGTGATATACTGTACACACTTTCTGAAACTTCCATCCGCGTGATATACTCTACACACTTTCTGAAACTTCCATCCGCGTGATATTCTGTACACACTTTCCGAAACTTCCATCCGCGTGATATACTCTACACACTTTCTGAAACTTCCATCCGCGTGATATACTGTACACACTTTCCGAAACTTCCATCTGCGTGATATACTGTACACACTTTCTGAAACTTCCATCCGCGTGATATACTCTACACACTTTCCGAAACTTCCATCCGCGTGATATACTGTACACACTTTCCGAAACTTCCATCCGCGTGATATACTCTACACACTTTCTGAAACTTCCATCCGCGTGATATACTCTACACACTTTCCGAAACTTCCATCCGCGTGATATACTCTACACACTTTCTGAAACTTCCATCCGCGTGATATACTCTACACACTTTCCGAAACTTCCATCCGCGTGATATACTGTACACACTTTCCGAAACTTCCATCCGCGTGATATACTCTACACACTTTATGAAACTTCCATCCGCGTGATATACTGTACACACTTTCCGAAACTTCCATCCGCGTGATATACTCTACACACTTTCCGAAACTTCCATCCGCGTGATATACTCTACACACTTTCTGAAACTTCCATCCGCGTGATATACTGTACACACTTTCCGAAACTTCCATCCGCGTGATATACTCTACACACTTTCCGAAACTTCCATCCGCGTGATATACTGTACACACTTTCTGAAACTTCCATCCGCGTGATATACTCTACACACTTTCCGAAACTTCCATCCGCGTGATATACTGTACACACTTTCCGAAACTTCCATCCGCGTGATATACTCTACACACTTTCCGAAACTTCCATCCGCGTGATATACTCTACACACTTTCCGAAACTTCCATCCGCGTGATATACTGTACACACTTTCCGAAACTTCCATCCGCGTGATATACTGTACACACTTTCCGAAACTTCCATCCGCGTGATATACTCTACACACTTTCTGAAACTTCCATCCGCGTGATATACTGTACACACTTTCTGAAACTTCCATCCGCGTGATATACTGTACACACTTTCCGAAACTTCCATCCGCGTGATATACTCTACACACTTTCCGAAACTTCCATCCGCGTGATATACTCTACACACTTTCTGAAACTTCCATCCGCGTGATATACTCTACACACTTTCCGAAACTTCCATCCGCGTGATATACTCTACACACTTTCTGAAACTTCCATCCGCGTGATATACTGTACACACTTTCCGAAACTTCCATCCGCGTGATATACTGTACACACTTTCTGAAACTTCCATCCGCGTGATATACTCTACACACTTTCTGAAACTTCCATCCGCGTGATATACTCTACACACTTTCTGAAACTTCCATCCGCGTGATATACTCTACACACTTTCCGAAACTTCCATCCGCGTGATATACTCTACACACTTTCCGAAACTTCCATCCGCGTGATATACTGTACACACTTTCCGAAACTTCCATCCGCGTGATATACTCTACACACTTTCCGAAACTTCCATCCGCGTGATATACTCTACACACTTTCCGAAACTTCCATCCGCGTGATATACTGTACACACTTTCCGAAACTTCCATCCGCGTGATATACTGTACACACTTTCCGAAACTTCCATCCGCGTGATATACTCTACACACTTTCCGAAACTTCCATCCGCGTGATATACTCTACACACTTTCCGAAACTTCCATCCGCGTGATATACTCTACACACTTTCCGAAACTTCCATCCGCGTGATATACTCTACACACTTCCCGAAACTTCCATCCGCGTGATATACTGTACACACTTTCCGAAACTTCCATCCGCGTGATATACTCTACACACTTTCTGAAACTTCCATCCGCGTGATATACTCTACACACTTTCTGAAACTTCCATCCGCGTGATATACTCTACACACTTTCTGAAACTTCCATCCGCGTGATATACTGTACACACTTTCCGAAACTTCCATCCGCGTGATATACTCTACACACTTTCCGAAACTTCCATCCGCGTGATATACTCTACACACTTTCCGAAACTTCCATCCGCGTGATATACTCTACACACTTTCTGAAACTTCCATCCGCGTGATATACTGTACACACTTTCTGAAACTTCCATCCGCGTGATATACTCTACACACTTTCCGAAACTTCCATCCGCGTGATATACTCTACACACTTTCCGAAACTTCCATCCGCGTGATATACTCTACACACTTTCCGAAACTTCCATCCGCGTGATATACTCTACACACTTTCTGAAACTTCCATCCGCGTGATATACTCTACACACTTTCTGAAACTTCCATCCGCGTGATATACTGTACACACTTTCCGAAACTTCCATCCGCGTGATATACTGTACACACTTTCTGAAACTTCCATCCGCGTGATATACTGTACACACTTTCTGAAACTTCCATCCGCGTGATATACTGTACACACTTTCTGAAACTTCCATCCGCGTGATATACTGTACACACTTTCTGAAACTTCCATCCGCGTGATATACTGTACACACTTTCCGAAACTTCCATCCGCGTGATATACTCTACACACTTTCCGAAACTTCCATCCGCGTGATATACTGTACACACTTTCCGAAACTTCCATCCGCGTGATATACTCTACACACTTTCCGAAACTTCCATCCGCGTGATATACTGTACACACTTTCCGAAACTTCCATCCGCGTGATATACTGTACACACTTTCCGAAACTTCCATCCGCGTGATATACTCTACACACTTTCTGAAACTTCCATCCGCGTGATATACTGTACACACTTTCTGAAACTTCCATCCGCGTGATATACTGTACACACTTTCCGAAACTTCCATCCGCGTGATATACTCTACACACTTTCCGAAACTTCCATCCGCGTGATATACTCTACACACTTTCTGAAACTTCCATCCGCGTGATATACTCTACACACTTTCCGAAACTTCCATCCGCGTGATATACTCTACACACTTTCTGAAACTTCCATCCGCGTGATATACTGTACACACTTTCCGAAACTTCCATCCGCGTGATATACTGTACACACTTTCTGAAACTTCCATCCGCGTGATATACTCTACACACTTTCTGAAACTTCCATCCGCGTGATATACTCTACACACTTTCTGAAACTTCCATCCGCGTGATATACTCTACACACTTTCCGAAACTTCCATCCGCGTGATATACTCTACACACTTTCCGAAACTTCCATCCGCGTGATATACTGTACACACTTTCCGAAACTTCCATCCGCGTGATATACTCTACACACTTTCCGAAACTTCCATCCGCGTGATATACTCTACACACTTTCCGAAACTTCCATCCGCGTGATATACTGTACACACTTTCCGAAACTTCCATCCGCGTGATATACTGTACACACTTTCCGAAACTTCCATCCGCGTGATATACTCTACACACTTTCTGAAACTTCCATCCGCGTGATATACTCTACACACTTTCCGAAACTTCCATCCGCGTGATATACTCTACACACTTTCTGAAACTTCCATCCGCGTGATATACTGTACACACTTTCTGAAACTTCCATCCGCGTGATATACTGTACACACTTTCTGAAACTTCCATCCGCGTGATATACTCTACACACTTTCTGAAACTTCCATCCGCGTGATATACTCTACACACTTTCTGAAACTTCCATCCGCGTGATATACTCTACACACTTTCCGAAACTTCCATCCGCGTGATATACTCTACACACTTTCTGAAACTTCCATCCGCGTGATATACTCTACACACTTTCCGAAACTTCCATCCGCGTGATATACTGTACACACTTTCCGAAACTTCCATCCGCGTGATATACTCTACACACTTTCCGAAACTTCCATCCGCGTGATATACTGTACACACTTTCCGAAACTTCCATCCGCGTGATATACTCTACACACTTTCCGAAACTTCCATCCGCGTGATATAGTCTACACACTTTCCGAAACTTCCATCCGCGTGATATACTCTACACACTTTCCGAAACTTCCATCCGCGTGATATACTCTACACACTTTCCGAAACTTCCATCCGCGTGATATACTCTACACACTTTCCGAAACTTCCATCCGCGTGATATACTCTACACACTTTCCGAAACTTCCATCCGCGTGATATACTCTACACACTTTCCGAAACTTCCATCCGCGTGATATACTCTACACACTTTCCGAAACTTCCATCCGCGTGATATACTCTACACACTTTCTGAAACTTCCATCCGCGTGATATACTCTACACACTTTCTGAAACTTCCATCCGCGTGATATACTCTACACACTTTCCGAAACTTCCATCCGCGTGATATACTGTACACACTTTCTGAAACTTCCATCCGCGTGATATACTCTACACACTTTATGAAACTTTCATCAGCGTGATATACTGTACACACTTTCCGAAACTTCCATCCGCGTGATATACTGTACACACTTTCCGAAACTTCCATCCGCGTGATATACTGTACACACTTTCCGAAACTTCCATCCGCGTGATATACTGTACACACTTTCCGAAACTTCCATCCGCGTGATATACTCTACACACTTTCTGAAACTTCCATCCGCGTGATATACTCTACACACTTTCCGAAACTTCCATCCGTGTGATATACTCTACACACTTTCCGAAACTTCCATCCGCGTGATATACTCTACACACTTTCTGAAACTTCTATTCTCGTGATATACTGTACACACTTTCCGAAACTTCCATCCGCGTGATATACTGTACACACTTTCTGAAACTTCCATCCGCGTGATATACTTTACACACTTTCCGAAACTTCCATCCGCGTGATATACTCTACACACTTTCCGAAATTTCCATCCGCGTGATATACTGTACACACTTGCCGAAACTTCCATCCGCATGATATACTCTACACACTTTCCGAAACTTCCATCCGCGTGATATACTCTACACACTTTCTGAAACTTCCATCCGCGTGATATACTCTACACACTTTATGAAACTTCCATCCGCGTGATATACTCTACACACTTCCCGAAACTTCCATCCGCGTGATATACTGTACACACTTTCTGAAACTTCCATCCGCGTGATATACTCTACACACTTTCTGAAACTTCCATCCGCGTGATATACTGTACACACTTTCCGAAACTTCCATCTGCGTGATATACTGTACACACTTTCTGAAACTTCCATCCGCGTGATATACTCTACACACTTTCCGAAACTTCCATCCGCGTGATATACTGTACACACTTTCTGAAACTTCCATCCGCGTGATATACTCTACACACTTTCCGAAACTTCCATCCGCGTGATATACTGTACACACTTTCCGAAACTTCCATCCGCGTGATATACTCTACACACTTTCTGAAACTTCCATCCGCGTGATATACTGTACACACTTTCCGAAACTTCCATCTGCGTGATATACTGTACACACTTTCTGAAACTTCCATCCGCGTGATATACTCTACACACTTTCCGAAACTTCCATCCGCGTGATATACTGTACACACTTTCCGAAACTTCCATCCGCGTGATATACTCTACACACTTTCTGAAACTTCCATCCGCGTGATATACTCTACACACTTTCCGAAACTTCCATCCGTGTGATATACTCTACACACTTTCCGAAACTTCCATCCGCGTGATATACTCTACACACTTTCTGAAACTTCTATTCTCGTGATATACTGTACACACTTTCCGAAACTTCCATCCGCGTGATATACTCTACACACTTTATGAAACTTCCATCCGCGTGATATACTCTACACATTTCCCGAAACTTCCATCCGCGTGATATACTTTACACACTTTCAGAAACTTCCATCCGCGTGATATACTGTACACACTTTCTGAAACTTCCATCCGCGTGATATACTTTACACACTTTCCGAAACTTCCATCCGCGTGATATACTCTACACACTTTCCGAAACTTCCATCCGCGTGATATACTGTACACACTTTCCGAAACTTCCATCCGCGTGATATACTCTACACACTTTCCGAAACTTCCATCCGCGTGATATACTGTACACACTTTCCGAAACTTCCATCCGCGTGATATACTCTACACACTTTCCGAAACTTCCATCCGCGTGATATACTCTACACACTTTCCGAAATTTCCATCCGCGTGATATACTGTACACACTTCCCGAAACTTCCATCCGCGTGATATACTGTACACACTTCCCGAAACTTCCATCCGCGTGATATACTCTACACACTTTCTGAAACTTCCATCCGCGTGATATACTGTACACACTTTCTGAAACTTCCATCCGCGTGATATACTGTACACACTTCCCGAAACTTCCATCCGCGTGATATACTCTACACACTTTCCGAAACTTCCATCCGCGTGATATACTCTACACACTTTCTGAAACTTCCATCCGCGTGATATACTCTACACACTTTCCGAAACTTCCATCCGCGTGATATACTCTACACACTTTCTGAAACTTCCATCCGCGTGATATACTGTACACACTTTCTGAAACTTCCATCCGCGTGATATACTGTACACACTTTCTGAAAACTTCCATCCGCGTGATATACTCTACACACTTTCTGAAACTTCCATCCGCGTGATATACTCTACACACTTTCTGAAACTTCCATCCGCGTGATATACTCTACACACTTTCCGAAACTTCCATCCGCGTGATATACTCTACACACTTTCCGAAACTTCCATCCGCGTGATATACTGTACACACTTTCCGAAACTTCCATCCGCGTGATATACTCTACACACTTTCCGAAACTTCCATCCGCGTGATATACTCTACACACTTTCCGAAACTTCCATCCGCGTGATATACTGTACACACTTTCCGAAACTTCCATCCGCGTGATATACTGTACACACTTTCCGAAACTTCCATCCGCGTGATATACTCTACACACTTTCCGAAACTTCCATCCGCGTGATATACTCTACACACTTTCCGAAACTTCCATCCGCGTGATATACTCTACACACTTTCTGAAACTTCCATCCGCGTGATATACTGTACACACTTTCTGAAACTTCCATCCGCGTGATATACTGTACACACTTTCTGAAACTTCCATCCGCGTGATATACTTCCATCTGAAACTTCCATCCGCGTGATATACTCTACACACTTTCTGAAACTTCCATCCGCGTGATATACTCTACACACTTTCGAAACTTCCATCCGCGTGATATCCATGCGGATATACTCTACACACTTTCTGAAACTTCCATCCGCGTGATATACTCTACACACTTTCCGAAACTTCCATCCGCGTGATATACTGTACACACTTTCCGAAACTTCCATCCGCGTGATATACTCTACACACTTTCCGAAACTTCCATCCGCGTGATATACTGTACACACTTTCCGAAACTTCCATCCGCGTGATATACTCTACACACTTTCCGAAACTTCCATCCGCGTGATATACTCTACACACTTTCCGAAACTTCCATCCGCGTGATATACTCTACACACTTTCCGAAACTTCCATCCGCGTGATATACTCTACACACTTTCCGAAACTTCCATCCGCGTGATATACTCTACACACTTTCCGAAACTTCCATCCGCGTGATATACTCTACACACTTTCCGAAACTTCCATCCGCGTGATATACTCTACACACTTTCCGAAACTTCCATCCGCGTGATATACTCTACACACTTTCCGAAACTTCCATCCGCGTGATATACTCTACACACTTTCTGAAACTTCCATCCGCGTGATATACTGTACACACTTTCTGAAACTTCCATCCGCGTGATATACTCTACACACTTTCCGAAACTTCCATCCGCGTGATATACTGTACACACTTTCTGAAACTTCCATCCGCGTGATATACTCTACACACTTTATGAAACTTTCATCAGCGTGATATACTGTACACACTTTCCGAAACTTCCATCCGCGTGATATACTGTACACACTTTCCGAAACTTCCATCCGCGTGATATACTGTACACACTTTCCGAAACTTCCATCCGCGTGATATACTGTACACACTTTCCGAAACTTCCATCCGCGTGATATACTCTACACACTTTCTGAAACTTCCATCCGCGTGATATACTCTACACACTTTCCGAAACTTCCATCCGCGTGATATACTCTACACACTTTCCGAAACTTCCATCCGCGTGATATACTCTACACACTTTCTGAAACTTCCATCCGCGTGATATACTGTACACACTTTCCGAAACTTCCATCCGCGTGATATACTGTACACACTTTCTGAAACTTCCATCCGCGTGATATACTCTACACACTTTCCGAAACTTCCATCCGCGTGATATACTCTACACACTTTCCGAAACTTCCATCCGCGTGATATACTGTACACACTTTCCGAAACTTCCATCCGCGTGATATACTCTACACACTTTCCGAAACTTCCATCCGCGTGATATACTGTACACACTTTCCGAAACTTCCATCCGCGTGATATACTGTACACACTTTCCGAAACTTCCATCCGCGTGATATACTCTACACACTTTCTGAAACTTCCATCCGCGTGATATACTGTACACACTTTCTGAAACTTCCATCCGCGTGATATACTGTACACACTTTCTGAAACTTCCATCCGCGTGATATACTGTACACACTTTCCGAAACTTCCATCCGCGTGATATACTGTACACACTTTCCGAAACTTCCATCCGCGTGATATACTCTACACACTTTATGAAACTTCCATCCGCGTGATATACTGTACACACTTTCCGAAACTTCCATCCGCGTGATATACTGTACACACTTTCCGAAACTTCCATCCGCGTGATATACTGTACACACTTTCCGAAACTTCCATCCGCGTGATATACTGTACACACTTTCCGAAACTTCCATCCGCGTGATATACTCTACACACTTTCCGAAACTTCCATCCGCGTGATATACTGTACACACTTTCTGAAACTTCCATCCGCGTGATATACTGTACACACTTTCCGAAACTTCCATCCGCGTGATATACTGTACACACTTTCTGAAACTTCCATCCGCGTGATATACTGTACACACTTTCTGAAACTTCCATCCGCGTGATATACTCTACACACTTTCCGAAACTTCCATCCGCGTGATATACTCTACACAC